>NW_027497318.1:0-150083 GCF_021521415.1 Bidens hawaiensis | reverse complement strand
CCTGCGTGTTATCTAGATCTGAACTCGAACCCGAAGCAAAAAGGTAGGTTTCGGTTCAAATGGTTAAGTTTTACGGTTAGAACCGGCATGCAACCAGTTATAACGATAGACCGGGTTGTGAAATGTAAGAACAACATAAACTTGGTGAGTTATAACTTCACGGGTGTGTCGAATGACAAAAAGGTGATGTCCGGACCTCATAAACGCGGGTACACAAAGTTGGTACAACCAAAATCCCATAAAAAGGGTAAAATCGGGTCCTAATGATGAGTCTCGGAGGAAAATGGCTTTAAAATGGTAAAAACGAAGAAAGGCAAAAATTTCGCATCGCATGCCCATGCGAAGCGAAACGCTCCCGTGCGAAGCGAAACCTTCCCATGCGAAGCGAAACGAAACATGCCATGCGAAATTATTTAAGTTATGACCCGATTCATTTTCTGATGCGTTTTTTGCAAAAGGACCTATTATCGAAAGTAAAATTTTTCAAAAACCCCAGTCAGGGGCTTTGCCCCTTGGAACCTACTAGGGGCTGCCGCCCCTAGACCCCGCTACCAGGGGTGCTGCCCCCGGACCCCCGTTAGTTGAGCGTTTCATTAACTTAGATG
The DNA here is from genome assembly GCF_021521415.1 of Bidens hawaiensis. Taxonomy (NCBI): domain Eukaryota; kingdom Viridiplantae; phylum Streptophyta; class Magnoliopsida; order Asterales; family Asteraceae; genus Bidens; species Bidens hawaiensis. The sequence continues at coordinate 149,478 of NW_027497318.1, read as the reverse complement.
TAAGAAGTAGTAGTAATGGTTAATTGACGCGCGTAATGTATTGTACAGTTAGCCGTGCGCAGCTAAGGAAGGGCATTACCATTGACGGTGAGAGAAATCGTCTCCAGGTGAGTTCTAGCCCCATTTCCCTTGAGATGTTTTCGGGGCTGTGTGCATACTTGTAAGAATAGTAACATATGTACCTATGTGCTTAACGTGAATGATTAACGCAAGAATGAAAGAAAGATATATACATATATATATATACATATATATATATATATATATATATTTATGTGATTAATGCCAATGATTAATGTAAGAATGAAAGAAAGGTGTTAGAACTTGTATATGTTAGTTGTTTAACTTAAACATGATTGTAAGAATTTAGAAAGAATAGTAAGAGTCAGGGTGGCAGGCCCTTCTAATACCTGGGCAAGAATAGTAAGAGTCAGGGTGGCAGGCCCTTCTAATACCTGGGCAAGAATAGAGTGGTCGACTCTACGATATCGGTGCAAGAATTCGAGTGGCAGACCCCTATAATATCTGTGCAAGAAGTCGGGTGGCAGACCCTTATAATATCTGTGCAAGAATGCATGTATAATTGTATGTTGTAAGAGTGTGTAAGAACAATGTAAGAGTAGTACAGATAAAATTTGTATGTAAATGAAGGAATGTGTAAGAATAATTCTGTAAACTGTTAAACTAGAACTCACTTAGCGTAGCTGACTTTTAGTTTGCACGCAGGCAAATAGGTTGAGGCAGCTGGCTTAAGGAGGGACACATGGCAGGGACTGGAGAAACTGGCATCTTGGAATAGAAGTGTTATGAAATGTGATGTTATGTTAAGACAATTCAACTTTTGTTTAAGACAAGAATTATTGTTTTTGTAATGTGATGGTGAATGTTTAATTATTCCGCAAAAGTTTTAATTAACTCTGATTTTAGAACTGTGTTTATGAGTAAACCCAACGCCAAAGTAGGGTTACCAGGAACGGGGCCTTACAAGTTGGTATTAGAGCATAAGTTCGAGAGAAATAAGCATCCTACACGCTTAGACTCGAAAAGAGAATGGGACTTAAGGAAGAAAAGAAAGAAGATGCCAGTCCAAGAATGCCATGTGTCTCCCAAGCAAGCTTAGAAAGCGATCACCTTGTGTAAGTTGATCCTGTGCATAGTAAAGAATGAGTAAGAAAGCTAACTTAATAACTAGGTATAGAAATGCTTGTTATATGTGATGATGTGAAATGTACGATTGTCTAATTGTTATAAGTAGAACCTAGAACAAGTGGACTCACAAAGGGAAGTGTAAAGGACTTGGAGAGTAACGTGATCAGCTAATCACAACTGGCCACTGTTATTACCTGTTAGCCTTACTATCCTCGTACTAAATATTTCCTGCAGTGACGAGGTTTGTGTTTTCTTATAGAATACGAATGGCTAGTACTAAGAAGACTGCTGGGCAAGGAGAAAGTTCGAGACGCCATGGTAGACCACGTGCTACCCGAGGGACCGATTACTGAGTCTGAGGAGGAGAGAAGCCTAACTGTGAGAAACGAAGGGTATCAGCTCGACCCTGCTATCCAAGCTGCCATTACTCAGGTAGTGGCTGCTGCAGTACAGAATTAGAGGCAGGAAAAGTCAACCGAGAGCCGTGCAGGAGCCACTGAGAGGACAGGGGAAAGTAGTAAGAAAGATGAAGAGGCTGTGAGGGAGGAATCAAGTGAAGATCGGTTTGCGAAGGTCAATGCTGGTAAGAGGGGCCGAGGTGGGTGCGGCTTCAGGTTGTTCAAAGGTTGTGACCCACCAAAGTTTTCCGGTACGGGGGATGCAATCACTACGCTCCAATGGATAACCGCAATGGACAAGGTTATCCGAATTAGCGAATGTCTCCCCAACCAAGCAGTGGGTTTTGCTACCCATTCATTCGAGGAAGAAGCTATGTTTTGGTGGGAAACGTTAGAGCAAAGAAAGACTGCTACGGAAATCAAGGCTATGAAGTGGGAAGACCTGAAGGAAATGGTCATGAAGAAGTTCTGTGCAGACGCTGAAGTGGAGAGGGCAGAGATGAAGTTCCTGAATTTGAAGGCAGGAAAGATGACCCTCCGAGAGTACACTACTGAGTTTAACCGTATGTCAAGACTCGTGCCTGACATGGTGAACACCGAGGCTAAGAGGGTCAAGTGCTATTTGAGGGGACTACCACCAAACGTTCACACCTTTGTCCAGGCAAGTAAACCCGCTACTTTTTATTCTGTTGTTGAACTCGCAGAAATGGCTTACGATGACCTGGCCGTGGACGATGTGGTAGTGGAAGAGAAGAAGGAGAAGAAGGGGGTTGCTCCTGCTAAGCGACCCGGTACTCAGTTATGGAATTCTAGGGAGAAGAAACAGAAGGTGTGGGTAAAGAAGCCATGCAAGACTTGTGGGAAGATGCACTGTGGAGAATGTAAGTGGGGCGCAGGGGTGAGCGCTTGCTACAAGTGTGGAAAGACATGGCACTATTCTCGTGATTGTAACAGTGAGCCTGTCTGCTACAAATGCGGAATGACTGGCCATATGGCAAGAGAGTGCTCGGTAAATGAAGCTGGGGGGAAGTGGTAAGAAAGTGGCCGACCAGAATAGGCTAAAGACGAGAGCCTACATGCTCACCCAAGAACAAGCCAAGAAGATCCCCGATGTTGTGACAGGTACTTTCTTAATAAATGGTATTTCTGCTTCAGTATTGTTTGAATCAGGTGCGACTAGGAGTTTCGTAGCTACCTCATTTTGTAAGGCAGCTAAGATGATTTGTTGTCGTGTACCTGAAACTTTTATGGTAGAAACCGCTAGTAAGACTTCGGTTAGAATTACAAGGATGGTTAAGAATTGCAAGATAGAGTTAGAGGGACACGGATTCCCTGCTACCCTGTATGTGATGACCTTAGGAGGATTCGATGTGGTATTGGGGATGGATTGGCTGTCTGAATTTGAAGCTTAGATAGTGTGCAAGTGTAGATTGATAAGACTAAAGTCTTTGGATGGCGGTACGGTGACGGTTTATGGGGATAAGGAAAGCTCAGGGCTTAACGTCATTTCGATGATAAAAGCCGAAAGTTTATTAAGGCGAGGGTGCAGTGCTACCTGGCATATGTTGTCAAAGGTACGGCCAAGACGAAAGAAGTGAAGGACGTTGCTGTAGTGTGTGACTATCCCGAAGTGTTCCCTGAGGACCTTCCGAGGTTACCACCGGAACGTGAGGTAGAATTTCAGATAGAGTTAGTACCAGGAGCATAGCCCGTCACGAAAGCACCTTATCGTCTGGCACCGTCTGAGATGAAAGAATTAATCTCCCAACTGCAAGAACTTCTCGACAAAGGTTTTATAAGGCCGAGTGTTTCCCCATGGGGTGCGCCGGTGTTGTTCGTTAAGAAGAAAGATGGGAGTATGAGGATGTGTGTCGACTACAGGTAGTTGAATAAACTTATTGTGAAGAATAGATATTCGTTGCCCCGGATTGATGACTTGTTTGATCAATTGCAACGTGCTAGTTGGTTCTCGCGGATAGACCTTAGATCGGGTTACCATCAGTTGAGGGTGAAAAAGGTAGACATCCCTAAGACAGCGTTTCGGACGCGGTATGGGCACTACGAGTTCCTCATGATTTCGTTTGGACTAACCAATGCTCTTGCAGCATTTATGGACATGATGAACCGGGTATGTCGGCCGATGTTAGACAAGTCGGTTATCGTTTTTATAGACGATATATAGATTTATTCGAAGAGAAAGTCTGACCCATGCTGAGCACCTGAGGGAAGTATTGGAAGTTTTGAAGAAGGAGAAATTGTATGCAAAGTTCTCAAAGTGCGCATTTTGGTTATGAGAGGTGTAGGTCATATAATTAATTCAGAGGGGATTACTGTGGACCCAGCCAAGATCGAAGCGATAAAGAATTGGAAGACTCCGCGAAACACGGCCGAGATATGCAGTTTCCTAGGGTTAGCTGGCTATTATAGTAGATTCATTCTGGGCTTCTCTAAGATAGCCGCACCGTTGAAAGGTATGACCTGAAGGACTGTGGTGTTCGATTGGGGTAGGTGGCAAAAAGAGGCGTTTGAAGAACTAAAGAAGAGGTTCATGCAAGCTCCAATCCTTGTTCTGCCTGATGGGGAAGAAAATTTGGTAGTTTGCACTGATGTTTCACATCAAGGGTTGGGTTGTGTGTTGATGCAACGAGGGAAGGTTATAGCCTATGCGTCTAGACAGTTGAAAGTTCACGAAAATACATACCCAACGCATGATCTAGAATTAGCAGTTGTAGTGCATGCTCTCAAGATCTGGAGGCATTACTTGTATGGTACTAAGTGTACTATCTATACAGATCATAAGAGTTTGAAGTACTTCTTCGAGCAGAAAGAGTTAAATATGAGGCAAAGAAGGTGGTTAGAACTAAGGATTATGACTGTGAGATCAAGTATTATCCGGGAAAGGCTAACGTGGTCGCCAACGCCTTGAGCCGGAAGAATGCAGAAGTTATCGCGACAATCAAGTCTTATAAGTTGATCATCAACTCAGATTTCTTCGAAGAAATCAGCAAAGTGCAGATGAAAGTGTTAGCCGATGAAGGGTTGATGAAGAAAGAAAGAATTTTTAGGCAACAGACCAAGCTGATGGATAATACTCATGAGGTAAAGACCAGATTTGATAGAATGTGGATCCCTCGACATGGAAATCTTAGAAATCGAGTCCTAGACGAGGCCCATAAGTCTCGATACTCGATTCATCCAGGATCTACTAAGATGTACCAAGACTTGAAGAAGGACTACTGGTGGCCGGGTATAAAGAATGAAGTAGTAGATTATGTAGGTAAGTGTTTAACTTGCCTACAGGTTAAGGCCGAACACCAGAAACCATATGGAAAGATGCAGCCGTTAGAGATACCAGAATGGAAGTGGGAACACATCACCATGGATTTCATAACTAAGCTACCGCGTACAGCTAGAAGTCATGATACCATATGGGTGATTGTGGACCGCTTGAAGATGAGTGCTCACTTTCTGCCTATACGAGAGGCCATGTCGTCAAAAACGTTAGCCAATATGTTTGTTAAAGAAGTGGTGACTAAACATGAGGTGCCGTTATCGATTGTGTCAGACGGGGATACCCGCTTTACTTCAAGATTTTGGAAGAAGTTCCATGAAGCCATGGGAACAAGACTGAACATCAGCACGGTGTATCATCCTCAAACAGACGGACAGTCCAAGAGGACTATCCAAATCCTTGAGGATATGCTACGTGCTTGTGTGTTAGACTTTGGAGGAAGCTGGGGTGATCATCTGCACTTGGCAGAATTCTCTTACATCAACAGTTATCATTCGAGTATTGGCATGCCTCCTTTTGAAATGTTGTATGGAAGACGTTGTAGAACTCCTGTATGTTGGGGAGAAATTGGTCAGAAGGAGATTGGTAGTCTGGAAGTTGTGCAAGAAACCCCCTCAAGATTCGATCAGATCAAGGCAAGAATGAAAGCTGCTCAAGACCGTCAAAAGTCGTACGCGGATAAGCGAAGACGGCCGATCGAGTTTAAAGTTGGTGACAATGTGATGCTTAAAGTCTCGCCTTGGAAAGGGATTATTCGTTTCAGGAAGAGAGGAAAGTTGAGTCCGAGGTACATTGGACCGTTCAGAATTTTAGCCCGAGTGGGTGAAGTGGCTTATAAGCTGGATCTACCTGAGGAGCTGGAAGGGATTCACTCTACCTTCCATGTTTCCCACCTGAGGAAGTGTCTAGCTGATGATACGTCTCACGTACCTCCTCTAGACATTGAGGTAGACGAGCAGCTAAATTATGTCGAGCAGCCTGTTGAGATAGTTGACCGCAAGGAAAAGCAGCTTCGTCATAAGGTTATCCCCTTAGTGAATGTATTATGGAAGCATCGTAAGGGATCAGATGCTACTTGGGAAGCCGAAGAAGAGATGCGCAAGTTTTACCCACAATTGTTTAGTAGTAATAGATAGGTTTCGGGGACGAAACCCGAAACCTCTTTTAAGGAGAGTAGACTTGTAACATCCGCATTTCTGATAGTTTAAATAACAGAGAGTTTATTATTAATCGTGTGTCGTTAGTTTAATTGTGTGTGCAATGTTTGGATAAGGATTGGAATGCGAATGGAGAGTGGGTGGTGGGACCCGTAACCCACTATATAAACCCAACCCACCCACCCACCATTTCACCATTTTGTCTCACTCCCCACACACAAGAAACACACACACTTCTTCTCTCAAACACCCGGATCCAAATCCGAGCAAAAGAAAGGTGAATCTCGTGTCCAACGTCATCAAGCAACAAGAAACGCTTGGAAGGTCCTGCGTGTTGTCCAGATCAGAACTCGAACCCGAAACAAAAAGGCAGGTTTCGGTTCAAATGGTTAAGTTTTACGGTTAGAACTTGCATGCAACCAGTTATGATGATAGACCAGGTTGTGAAATGTAAGAACAACATAAACTTGGTGAGTTATAACCTCACGGGTGTGTCGAATGACAAAAAGGTGATGTCCGGACCTCATAAACGCGTGTACACAAAGTTGGTACAACCCAAAACCCATAAAAAGGGTAAAATCGGGTCCTAAGGATGAGTCTCGGAGGAAAATGGCTTTAAAATGGTAAAAACGAAGAAAGGCAGAAATTTTGCATTGCATGCCCATGCGAAGTGAAATGCTCCCATGCGAAGCAAAACACTCCCATGCGAAGCGAAACGCTGCCCCCGGACCCCATTAGTTGAGGTTTCATTAACTTAGATGTAAGAAGTATTAGTAATGGTTAATTGACGCGCGTAATGTATTGAACAGTTAGCCGTGCGCAGCTAAGGAAGGGCATTGCCATTGACGGTGAGAGAAATCGTCTCCAGGTTTGAGAAATCGTCCTCTTGAGATGTTTTCGGGGCTGTGTGCATACTTGTAAGAATAGTAACATATGTACCCATGTGCTTAACGTGAATGATTAATGCAAGAATGAAAGAAAGATATATACATATATATATTTATGTGATTAATGCCAATGATTAATGTATGAATGAAAGAAAGGTGTTAGAACTTGTATATGTTAGTTGTTTAACTTAAACATGATTATAAGAATTTAGAAAGAATAGTAAGAGTCAGAGTGGCAGGCCCTTCTAATACCTGGTCAAGAATAGTAAGAGTCAGGGTGGCAGGCCCTTCTAATACCTGGGCAAGAATAGAGTGGCCGACTCTACGATATCGGTGCAAGAATTCGGGTGGCAGACCCCTATAATATCTGTGCAAGAAGTCGGGTGGCAGACCCTTATAATATCTGTGCAAGAATGCATGTATAATTGTATGTTGTAAGAGTGTGTAAGAACAATGTAAGAGTAGTACAGATAAAATTTGTATGTAAATGAAGGAATGTGTAAGAATAATTCTGTAAACTGTTAAACTAGAACTCACTTAGCATAGCTGACTTTTAGTATGCACGCAGGCAAATAGGTTGAGGCAGCTGGCTTGAGGAGGGACACATGGCAGGGACTGGAGAAACTGGCATCTTGGAATAGAAGTGTTATGAAATGTGATGTTATGTTAAGAAAATTCAACTTTTGTTTAAGACAATAATTATTGTTTTTGTAATGTGATGGTGAATGTTTAATTATTCCGCGAAAGTTTTAATTAACTCTAATTTTAGAACTGTGTTTATGAGTAAACCCAACGCCAAAGTAGGGTCGTCAGGGTTGGCTAGTTGTTCGTTCATTATCATTTAACCGTGTAAGTTGTTAAGGGATTAAGTACCCGACATATAATATACGTGTGTTTTGAAGTTTCCTCGTTGTTTTGCTTGTTTTTTTGGTTGCTTTATGGGATCGGCTTGGTGATTAGTTTCTGCCTAATCATCGAGCATATTGATATCACATTGAAAGATCCGTCACGGGACTTACAATTGGCCTGTTCTAGGCTCGGTTATTGGTGATATCAAGGATTCTACCGGTGATTTACGGGTGTGCTTTTGGTTGAAGATTTCTGGATCTTGAAGAACTGTTCTTCGTGTTCTTCGGGTTCTTGATATTTTTTTTTTGAAATGATTTGAGTTAATCTTTGAATTAAATTCAAATCCCTTCATTCTAGGGATTTGATTCTATCTTTAAGTTTGCCAAATCAAGTACTTTCCTTATTCGGGCTGGTGAGAGTTTACAGAATAGATTGTGGTAAATCATGATTTTAATTCAAATCCCATCATTCTCGGGATTTAGTTGTATATTCAAATATTACCATATCTTGAGCTTTTATTAGTTCTTGGTGACTTTGTTGGGTTCTCGGAAAGATTTCAAGGTTTTCGGGAAGATTTCGACGTTTTTGGAAAGAATTGATTGTTTTCGGTGATCGTATTGAATTCTCGGGAAGAATTGATCGTTCTCGGTGGAGTTATTGGGTTTTCGGGAATATTTGATTACTTTCGGCTAGTCTTGTTTGTTCTCGAGTTCTCAGACATTTTTGATCACTCTCGGCCAACTTTCAGTGTTCTCGGTTACTGTTCAAGGTTCTCGGCCTCTCTTTCGAAGTTCTCGGTACCGTTCAAGGTTCTCGAGATTTTGAAAGCATCGGGCTCACTTAGTTGGGCATTGGATTTTGCTCAAGTGGGCTTCTGATTCATTGGGCCAGTCATCCGGGATAATTTCATGGCTTTCACCACCACCAAATCCTCTGAGGTAATTCCTATATTGTGCTCTCAATCATGTATCGATAAAGTAGGTCTGTATAAAATTCACTATAGTAATATGCTTAGAGAGATGGAGGGAATTAAATATGAAAATGCTACCCTTAAGAAACTGGAAAAGGCATTAAAAGAAAAACTAGAGGCAAAACAAAAGGATTTCTAAAAACTTCAATCCGATTTCAGCATAAAATGTTGTCACCACCTAGATGCTAAAAAGAAAATTTCCGAAGTAACCGCCGAGTTAGATGCATCCAAGTTGGAGATAGCTAAATTAACTAATAAATTTGAAAATGTTGAATTCAGTTTTAAAAAATTTGATGTCTCTAGCGCTGTTGTTGAGTCAATGATAGAAAACCAGTTGAAATGGAAAGAGAAAAAGGGTGTGGGTATTGGGTACAACATGGTTCCCCCTCCATACAATGATAACTATACTGGTCTTCCTCTTACCAAGGAAGAAGAAGAAGAAGAAGAAAAAGAAAAATGTTTTAAGTATGGTAAGTCAACTGCAACCGACAAGGGTATAGTTGGTTCAGACACAGCATCTAAATCAACATCCGGGGGTGAACAATTCTAATATATTTACTTAACATGCAGATGAAGTAATAGTTGACGATTAGACTGATGAGGATGATGATTCACCTACTAATTCTCATGTTTCTTTAAATTTGCCTGTTTTGAATTCTATTGCTACTGATGTTTGTGTGGGCTCTGTTTTAAAGAGCAAAGACAATCGTGTGGTTGATTTCTGTAAAACTTCTAAAAACAGTCATCTGCTTTCTAAAAAACTTGATAAAAATAAGAATTTTCATAAATATTCATCACCCTAGTTTGTTAAAGAAGGAAGTTCATGTACTTGTAACTGTGAGAAATCCAGTGCTAAGTCCAAAGGTGGACAAACAGACTCACACAACAGAGCAAGACCGGGAATCGGCCACAAATATTCTTTTGTTAAAAGGCAAACCTGTTTCAACTTTGGCATTCCCGATCACATTGCTAGAAATTGCTCTCATCTCTCGTATATCCCTTATTATAGACGACATCAGAGGACCATGCCTCAAAATGCCTACAAAAACATTCATTCTAATATAACAAGGCATTATGAAGCAAGGCTCTCTGATGGCAATTGGAGAAGGGGCAAGGCTGACAGGTTAAACTCTCAAAAGACCAGGCTCGTTGTGAATCAAAGGGGAAATGGAAACTCGATTTTGGTTCCAAGACCGAAGTGAGTCTCAAAACCGAAAACAGTCAAAAGGTCAAAGGCGATCGAGTCTTCCGTCTGCAAACCGGATGCCAAGTCAACCACTACTCAACTCACAAAGTTTTAAAACAAAAATACAAGTGGTTGCCCAAGTCTCCGGTAACAAAGTCCTTTTTGTCCTCTGATCGACCTTTGATAACAATGAGGATATGTCATGGCAACCCGTGACACATTTGAACAAGTCATGTCTACCCAGAACGACTATGGACTGGGTACCTAAGACTAACTAATCTCGCACATCGAGCATGAACAGCTATGGAGGAATATCATCAGACAGTGGTATGTTGATAGTGGTTGTTCCAGGCACATGACAGGAAACATCTCTCAGTTGCACGACTTTCAAATATTTAATGGAGGGTATGTTTCCTTTGCGAGAGGAGAGAAGGGAAAGATTACACAAAAGGGTGTAAGAGACTGCTATTCTCAGGTTATATGGATGCAACATCAACTGCTGGACTACGGTTTGGAATTTCTTGATACTCCTATTTTCTGTGATAATGATGTTGCAATTGCTATTGTTAAAAACCCAGTTCAGCATTCCAAAACCAAACACATCAATATCAAAATTCATTTTATCCGTGACAGTTATGACCGGAAGCTAATCCATCTTGAACAGGTCCACACTGATAATAATGTGACGGACCTATTTACGAAACTGGTCGTAACAGCCAGATTCAATGTGATCGTAGGGTTTCTTAAGATGTTACGTTTTTAAGACCGAGTATTTTTGAGGTTTAAATTGTGTACATAAATATTTTTTTCTATTATCATAATTTCTTTACAAATTTAGGGGGAGAAAAAGAAAAATACAAAAAGAGCGTGTGTGTGTGTGTGTGCTTAATAAAAAAATTAAAAAATATAAAAAAAAATCAAAAACGTTTTGTTCGGTTGCTTAAAATCACGCCGGTTACTCAAGTTCAATGGACATATTTCATATGTTTGGTCCCGTCATCAATTCTTAACTCACGGGATAGCCATTAACCTTAGGACCGAAAGTGACCGGGGCGAGTGAACATACATAAAAAATTACTTTTTAGTTTAACTATCCGTTTAAGTTCTTTCACTAAAAATTATGTCGGTTGGCCTAAGTTTGAGGGACACATATTATTATGTGTTTGGTCCTATCGTCTACCTGTAGACACATAGGATAGCCATTCACCTGAAAACTGAAGGTAACTGTGATAATTGAATTTAAAATTGTCTTCGGGGTTATCATCTGGTAAGTGATATTATTATTCAGCTAAGCTTATTAGAAGCTTAAAATATTTTTCAAATGAAAATTGATCTAATCTTTGAAAAATGATTGATAAATTGATTCTGTGTGCCTAACGTGTGAAGTTATTAAGCTAAAAAGGCTTTTGATAAGTCATTGATGTGTATGGTAGCTTTCTATGATAAGTAAAAGTTTAAAGAGATATAAGCTAAATCTGCTAAACTTTTTGTGGAGAGTTATTTTGAAGATGTGTGCATGTATCTAGATACATATCTCCGAATGATAGGCAGAACAGTAATTACCCAGTTATACACGAGCCCGTTAGTGTCTTGATAGTCAAAAATATTATATATCTTAATAGGAAAATAAAAAAATAAAAAAAATAAAAAAGGCTCAAAAATAAAAAATATAAAATTTGGATCATTCAAGTATTTCATATAGGCTTAAAGGGGCACCATGGAACTACAGGGGTGGGGCATACAAGTAAGTCGTAAACACCCTGAATGTAAGGTTTGTAAGTCTGGACGGCATGTAAGTCCAACGTTCAACCTTAAAGCTTAAAAATTTAATTTGTATAGAGAAAATTCTTTGATCAAGCACTAGGGGGTTGGAGTCAAATTGGGGTCATCTGGGGAAAGCCAAATACGCTTTGAGAAGAATTTAGAGGCATCATGGGTCCATAAGTGATGTGCATATTAACTTTATGCCTAATTGAACCTAATCATATCACTGGCGCAATGAAAATCATGCTAAGTTTTTACCTGCTATCAACCTCTTCACTATGTCACAATAATGCTGGAAATGAATCATTGTGAAAGTAACTTAATTAATATGATTTCATGTTCAGATCTTTTCATAAAAGGGTGTTGATTGTTTTAAAAAGCTGAAATTTGATCCCAAAAATATGCTAAATCTACTAAAGGCCAGATGGGTAAATTATTTTTGTTTTAGTTTTGTTTTTACTCTAATCTTAATTTTTTTTTATTCTATTTACCTCATATTTACTCGTTTCGAAACAAATGTCTTTAAGAAATCAATTTTTTACTTGAATCAGAATTTGTTTTGATCATGAATCTTTGACAACTGATGGTCTTGATTAGTGCGCCAGTCTGTTTAGTCCAACGGATTCATATGTCAGTTGTTTTCGGCCCAGTAGTATGGCCCAAGTTGTTTGGTGTTCTCGGCTCATCCGGGCTCTCGGCCCAGAGGGGTATCTCAGAAGTTCAAATGGTTTTGTTTACAGATTTGATTAAGTTTGGAAGATTTGCTAAGATCGAGGCAGATGTTGATGCTGCTGGTGCAGCTGTAGCTGAGGAACTTGTGGTTTCTGCTCAAAGGTACAACAGTCAGTACCTACTGCTGAACAAGTTAAAGAGTTCTAAGCATTCAAGAAAAAGCTCCAGTTGACTGCGTTGAAGCCTCCTCAATCAGTCACTGAGACATATGTTGAAGATGATATTGACAAAGAGCCAGCCACCGATCTCATTCCACGCAAACGATGAAAGAAATATCCGAGACCGGGTGTGCGGGCTAGTGATGTGATACCAACTACTCAACCAAGTGTTGCTGAGCCCGTTACTGTTGAAGCTCAGACAACTCAAGGCCCATCTAATGCTGCTCAACAAACTTAAGAACAGATTTTTGAAGATATTCTCGAGCACGAATAAAGCAATAAACCAAGGGGGAGATTGTTGGGTTATATTTTGTGGTTTATGCTTTGAATATTGGGCTTAGTGTTGGGCTACACTATGTAAACCGAAATCAAGGATTTCGGTGGGCTTTGCATGTATTGGGCCTAGGTTGGTAGTCTATATATATGGCGTATGTAAATCATTGTAGGGTTGGTCGTCGGGGTTGGCTAGTTGTTCTTTCATTATCATTTAACCGTGTAAGTTGTTAAGGGCTTAAGCACCCAACGTATAATATATGTGTGTTTTGAAGTTTCTTCGTTGTTTAGCTTGTGTTTTTGGTTGCTTTATGGAATCGGCATGGTGATTAGTTTCTGCCTAATCATCGAGCATATTGATATCACATTGAAAGATCCGTCATGAGACTCACAGGTATTGTCGATGTCGTGGGGAGCATGAGGTGCGTACAAGGCTACCCATATTTATAAGTTAGTTAGAGAAAAAGGTGTTAATGTAAAAGTTTTAGTTTCCTTTGAAAATTGAATGTTCTTCCTCTGTTTAAACAGATTTCATGTGTAAATCCAATGTTAAGCAGGGTGACCGGGTCTGGCCCTACGCTCTTGCCTCTAGGAAATGGTATCACACCCATGTACATTATGTTTTATCCTGTCTAAATACCCAGTTTGGATTGAAGCGTTATCTAGCGCGGCGCAGACGCCTACTAAACCTCTCTCTTGAGAAGTTTTCAATAACACTATAACTTTATTGATTTATTTATGATCATATACTTAATAATATTATTGTTTTATTATTGACCATTGCTTGAACACAAATTTATTATCATGTTCCTATTTTTTACAACCAACAAAGTTTGGCCGCCAGGTACGTCCATTAGAAAATGGCTACCATGTCTGTGATCATAGACATCGGTGGTGAACCGACCCACTACCATTCCCTAACAACCTACCACTCAAAGGACCATTATTATAAATCCTTTTAACAATAGTGACTGGGGAATGGGATATGGGATAGGAGGATCGGATGTTAAGCATAGACGGCTTGGTTATGAGCAAGCATAGACGGCTTGGTTATGAGCAGGCATAGGAGGATCGGATATGGGAAAGCATAGGAGCATCGGTTATTATGAGCAAGCATAGAAAGCTCGGTTATGGGCAAGCATATATGGCTCGTTATGAGCAAGCACAGATAGATAGGGTATAGGAAAGCACAAATGGATCGTTTATGAGGAAGCATGTATGAACCCAGTTATGGATTGATTGATAGATAAAAATAGTATAAGTAAATAATGAATGAGCAACGTTAAGTTATGTATGAATGTTTGAATGTTTTGATTCTATTCTTAGTCGTATTTTTTGAAATGAATGTAAAAGAATAACTCAATGATTACGTTGTATAACTGACTTTTAGTGTGCATGCAGGTATTGTCGATGTCGTGGGGAGCTTGAGGTGCGTACAAGGCTATCCATATTTAAAAGTTAGTTAGAGAAAGAGGTGTTAATGTAAAAGTTTTAGTTTCCTTTGAAAATTGAATGTTCTTCCACTGTTTTAAATAGATTTCATGTGTAAATCCAATGTTAAGAAGGGTGCCTGGGTCTGGCCCTACACTCTTGCCTCTAGGATGGGTCTCACACCCATGTATATTATGTTTTATCTTGTCTAAATAACCAATTTGGATTGAAATGTTATCTAGCGCGGTGCAGACGCCAACTAAACCTCTCTCTTTAGAAGTTTTCAAACACTATAACTTTATTGATTTATTTATGATCATATTCTTAATAATATTATTGTTTTATTATTGACCATTTGACCATTGCTTGAACACAAATTTATTACCACGTTCTTATTTTTTACAAACAAAAAAGTTTGGCCGCCCGGTACGCTCATTAGAAAATGGCTACCATGTCTGCGATCATAGACATCGGTGGTGACCTGACCCACTACCATTCCACAACAACTGACCACTCGAAGGACCACTATTATAAATCCTTGACTCACCGAAGAGATTTTCTCACGAATGAGACTTGAATCAACAACCTTCCCATGAAAAAAGTGACTGGGGAAACCCTAGTGTGTTACTCAAAAACAATTTTAATAATAGTTATGTTCATTGTTTGAGCATAAAATTATTATTTATTATTATCAATAGTTTAATTTTATGATTAGTATACATTTTTTTTGTTACTTAGTTTACCATGAATTAGTTGTATTTTTTATATTATTGTTATTCTGATCTTAACAAACAATTGTTTTAATAGTTTTGATCACTGCTCCACTGTTAATTTATTATATTATTAATAATAATTTTACTTTTAACATTAGTTAACCAATTTAATATCTAACCATTACGCGATAATTTTTAATAACAAACAAATTATACACGGGCATTACGTAACCGTCGAACACAACGAAAAGTTAGGATTTAAAATCTCACTTAAAATCTATATACCTCAATTAGAAAGCTAGTTGTTCAAGACTGTCTTTAAAAATGTACTTAAACATTTTATAGAGATGGTTAGACATGGATGTGGTGGAGGAAATGGGGTTCGAAGATGAATATATACACTCCTTCCACCTCAACCGGATTAATCAAGAGAATAAAAGGAACCTTGGATTATATTTATTTATATCTATCACGATGTACAATAATTAGATATAACAAGGAAAACATAAGAATAATTCTTTATTTCACTTTCATTAAAATAAAATACACAAAATAAATTCTATTAGCGACCATGACCTTTATGACTAGGACCTGATGGAACATCTCGTTGAGGAACGACAAACTTTGTAGGAATGTGTGGAGCTCCTGGATTAGGACCTCCGGGACCTACTTGTTGGGGAACGCTGAACTTTGTAGGAATGTGTGGTGCACCGGGATTAGGACCACCGGAAGCTACTCATTGAGGAACGCTAAACTCTGTAGGAATGTGTGGTGCTCCTGGATTAGGACCTCCCAGAGCTACTCGTTGAGGAATGCTGAACACTGTAGGAACGTGTGGAGCTCCTGGATTAGGACCTCCAGGAGCTACTCGTTGAGGAACGCTGAACTTTGTAGGAATGTGTGGAGCTCCTTGATTAGGACCTCAAGGAGCTACTCGTTGAGGAACGACTTCAGACATGACCCTCCTCTTATAAGACTTTAATGCCAAGTCAAGAAACCCGTAATTTTCTAGCGTACCATATATATCATTACTAGTTTTTATATCAAGAGACGGGTAGTTGAAGATGGTTCAGCTTCCGATTTAGATAAACAGGTCGATAAATCTAGCAACAAGCAGAGGATTGATGTATAAAAACTACACATGGCGTCTATGGTAAACAGGAAGGCTGGACAAGGACTTATATAGCAATAAAACTTTAGAATGATATTAACGTAATGGAGTGTGAAAACATCGATATACGTAAATCATTTGTTGTTAGTTAAACTAATTCATGAACTCAATATGAAAATTTAATGGTGTATTTTTAATTTGAAACAAGCGAATTAGCATTTTGATATGTTTATTAAATGCTATAAAATACAATAAAAATATGTAAAAATAATAGTCATAAAACTTGTCTTAAAATAATAGTCATATAGTTTACGCATCTGCTAAAATTAAATTTTCCACGCAAAGCAAACGAGACTCCAAACACAACACTTGTTTTCATGGCAAGGTATATACATCTTACATATAACTAGATGACGTACATAAATAATTACACACCGTATGTGGATGATGACAATGCGGCATGCAAAATGCATCGCTATGTGTATAATAACACAACATGTGTATATATTTATGGATCGTTTTACCTATAATTATGCAGCAAATCATTTAGTTATATTTATATGCTTCCACACTATTATAATAAAAATTTAATCATTGTTTTTTTTATATAAAAAAGTCACTTTATTTATCCATCATTAGCGTACTTTAATTAAATTATTTAATTCTCATGTTTTTATAATATGTTACAAAACCGCCAATAAATTTACGACGGTTATGTAAGTATAAAAGTGGTCATACTATATAAGAATATAAAAAAGATAACCAATAAACTTTTACTACTTTTTATTTCATTGTCACCTCTTTTTCTTAACAACTGAATTAAAGAGATTAGTGGTCCAATTTCTTTTCACACACTTGTCACGCAAATTTCACTTTTTGTTATATCTCAGCTGTATATCGGGGTGGAATCAAGAGAAAGCACCTCTTAAGAAGAGAACTCGATAACTAATATTGAATTAGTTTTAATTTTAAAAAAGTAATGTATAATTTTTCCTTTCATTATTCTTATATCTTAATAATGTTCTAAAAAAAATAAAAGCAACCCGTTAGATTAGTGCATGGGTTCAATAGTATGTATTGCATATGGTAGAACACTATTTCGCATATGCCGTACTCATTATTGCTGTTACGCGATATAACACATTTGTACATATGCACTACATGGACTTTTTTTTATATGTTTTTATTTTTGCATACAATACATCACTATTGTACATGTACAATACAAACTATTGCACATATACAATGCATCACTATTTCACATACGCAATGCACACTAATAAACAGATGTAATACAACACTAATGCATACATGAATTACATTGACTTTTTTAATTTAGTTATATTTTTATTTTTTTCACATGAAGAAAATCCACAACAAGTTAGGACAGCAAATCCCACTAATATTAAATGGCTCAGTTATGAGCAAGCACAGACGGCTCGATTATGAACAAGCATAGACGGCTGATTATGACCAGGCATAGACGGCTTGGTTATGAGTAAGCATAGACGCTTGGTTATGAGAAATCATAGGAGGATCGGATATGGGCAAGCATAGAAGGCTCGATTATGAACAAGAAAAGAAAGCTCGGTTATGAGCAAGCATAGATTGATAGGCTATAGGCGAGCACAAATGGATCATTTATGAGGAAGCATGTATGAAACCAGTTATGGATTGATTGATAGATAAAAATAGTATAAGTAAATAATGAATGAGCAATGTTAAGTTATGTATGAGTGTTTGAATGATGTGATTCTATTCTTAGTCGTATTTTATGAAATGAATGTAAAAGAATAACTCATGGATTACTTTGTATAGCTGACTTTTCGTATACATGCAGGTATTGTCGATGTCGTAGGAAGCTTGAGGTGCTGCAAGGCTATCCATATTTAAAAGTTAGAGAAAGAGGTGTTAATGTAAAAGTTTTAGTTTCCTTTGAAAATTGAATGTTCTTCCACTGTTTAAACATATTTCATGTGTAAATCCAATGTTAAGTAGGGTGCCCGGGTCTGGCCCTACACTCTTACCTCTAGGATGGGTCTCACACTCATGTACATTATGTTTTATCCTGTCTAAATAACCAGTTTGGATTGAAGCATTATCTAGCGCGGCGCAGATGCCTACTAAACCTCTCTCTTGAGAAGTTTTCAGTAACACTATAACTTTATTGATATATTTATGAACGATTATATACTTAATAATATTATTGTTTTATTATTGACCATTTGACCATTGCTTGAACACAAATTTATTACCACGTTCTTATTTTTTACAAACAAAAAAGTTTGGCCGCCGGGTACGCCCATTAGAAAATGGCTACCATGTCAGCGATCATAGACATTGGTGGTGAACCGACCCACTACCATTCCATAACAACCGACCACTCGAAGGACCACTATTATAAATCCTTGGCTCACCTAAGAGATTTTGTCACGAATAAGACTTGAATCAACGACCTTCCCATGAAAGAAGTGATTGGGGAAACGCTAGTATATTAATTAAAAATCCTTTTAATAATAGTTATGGTCATTGTTTGAGCATTAAATTATTATTTATTATTATTAATAGTTTAATTTTATGATTAGTATACATTTTTTATTTTTGTTACTTAATTTACCACGAATTAGTTGGGTTTTTTATTATTATTGTTGTTATGATCTTAACAAACGATTGTTTTAATAGTTTTGATCACTGCTCCACCATTAGTTTATCATACTATTACTAATAGTTCTACTTTTATCATTAGTTAACCAATTTAATTTCTAACCATTACGCAATAATTTTTAAAAACAAACAAATTTTACTCGGGCATTACGTAACCGTCAAACACAAAGAAAAGTTTGGATTCAAATGCTCACTTTAAATCTATATACCTCAATTAGAAAGCTAGTTGTTCAGTATTGTCTTTTGAAATGCACTTTAAAATTTTATAGAGATAGTTAGACATGGATGTGGTGGAGGAAATGGGGTTCGGAGATGAATATATCCACTCCTTCCACCTCAATCGGATAAATCAAGAGAATAAAAGGAACCTTGGATTATATTTGTTTATATCTATCATGACATACAATAATTAGATATAACAAGGTAAACATAAGAATAATTCTTTATTTCACTTTCATTAAAATAAGATACACAAAATAAATTCTATTAGCGAGCATGACCTTTATGACTAGGACCGGATGGAACATCTCGTTGAGGAACGACAAACTTTGTAGGAATGTGTGGGGCTCCTGGGTTAGGACCTCTGGGAGCTACTAGTTGAAGAACACTGAACTTTGTGGGAATGTGTGGAGCTCCTGGATTAGGACCTCCAGGAGCTACTCGTTGAGGAACGCTGAACTTTGTAGGAATGTGTGGTGCACCGGGATTAGGAATGGTGTGTGAAAACATCGATATACGTAAATCATTTATTGTTAGTTAAACTAATTCATGAACTCAATATGAAAATTTAATGTAAGACTCCGAATCCCAGGAATCCTATAGTTGGTAATCACATCCACAATTTCACAAAAATTTAAAACCAAACGTTCTTTGTATTTAAAACTAGTTCAAAGTAAATAACAGCGGAAAAGTTGAAGTATTAAAAGTCACAAACACGGGTACAAGTGTCCAAAATCGAATGTAAATAAAATATCCGTTTTATTTGAAATCCTTGACCAAAAATGTCTTCAACCTTCCGAGTAGTCTCCAGCATGTCCAAGCGGTAACCTCCAATCCTTAACCTGAAAGTCAAAC
This sequence comes from Bidens hawaiensis, assembly GCF_021521415.1. Classification (NCBI taxonomy): domain Eukaryota; kingdom Viridiplantae; phylum Streptophyta; class Magnoliopsida; order Asterales; family Asteraceae; genus Bidens; species Bidens hawaiensis. The sequence goes on along the minus strand of NW_027497318.1, from coordinate 129,670 downwards.
TAACATACACACAAAGTCAGCTAGAGCTGAGTGAGTTCAGGTTTTCATACACAATATTTCATACTTTATTTCATAACTTATAATTCTAAACAATAGAGAGGATAATAATAAAATAATTAATATAATTCACCAAATAATACATTCATCGTCGAACACACGTACACGGGCCTCTCCACCACGAGTCAACACTCGAGTAATATATTTGACCCGGACGCGGTAAGACCTAAGCATGTGACACGAGCCTCTCCACCACGGGTCAAACCCGAGTAATATATTTGACTCGTTCACAGCTTACACATCCAAGCACGTGATACGGGCCTCTCCACCATGAGTACAACCCGAGTAATATATTTGACCCGATCACAGCTCAACATACAACGGGCCTCCTCACCACGGGATTTTAAAACCCGAGTAATATATTTGACCCGCCAAAATGATGATCACGCCACACGGGCCTCTCCACCACGGGATTTGAAAACCCGAGTAATATATTTAACCCGGCCGTGATCACCATGCACACATACATCAATAAGCCTACTCACATCACTCTTAGTCACGAGGAACTAAATATCATCACACAACCGTAAGCTATAAGGTAACACATACTCATACATACATACCTCCATACATATATATATATATATATATATATATATATATATATATATATATCATCTCAATGTGAACTAAGTAAATAGGTCTACTCGTATTCAATTTCTACCAAGCCTGTTAACTTCCTCGAGTCTAGACCATCAACGACGTAAGTAACCTTAAAGGATATAAGACCATAAACGAGTCTATAATATCCTAAAGCGTAGCAAATAACTCGAATATAGCTTTCAAAATGCACAATCACGAGTAAGACCATGTAATACCATTCAAATCGTTGTAACGAGTAAAATCGTATAAAATTTGTATTTCGGTGTATATGCTAGCCCAAAACGTAAAAAGAGTAAAAAGGGCATCATGAACTCACCTGAAACGAGCCACGCAAACACCAAAGAGTTTGAGAACTTCAAAGCCAATCCACAGTTTACAAACCTGTCGGATTGCACACAAAGATTACTAACTAAACGTACCGACTCGTTTATCCTACGAGACGTTCCGACTTGATTTGAGTGACCTAGAGTCTTGATGTTACCAAATTCAATTACATCAGCCCCCGAGGCCATGTATTTATCAAAACCACCCTTAGTTAATTCCGGAGACAAAGGATTTCCAAACTACACCCGAAAGTTGTTGGTTTTATCGAATACGCGCGTTTAAGAGTTGGTTAGGCCATTAACATCCAACTCAGACCCGTGTGGACCCAACATGATAAAATCACAGCCAACAAGTCCACACGACACTACACGAGTCAAATGGGTCGGTAATTCACAAGTACAACGCACCAACTACTCAATAAACGAAATTGCGCGTTGTACCGACCCGTAGGAGTAACGGACAACCAATTCAGCCCCGTAACTTATAAAAATGATTTTTCAACAGCCCGTACATCAAACCAAGTATCCCCAAGCTGAATTGGTTGTTAATCACTTCAACCCTCGCGTTAAACGCGCCAAACTACAATTCTAGTCAACCGAACATAACAATCAAACTACAACTGGTTGATCAACTTAACGAACACCTATGAACATAATTTTGAAGTATGTAATACTAGACATACCTAGGAAGATGTTGGTGCAAAATCTCACTTCAAACAGCCCCGACAAGAACACAATTGAACATCCACCAGTTAAGCCTAAAACGAACTTATCGATCAATAACAAGTAAAACATGCAGATTTTAGCATGGGAAGATGCATTTAATTACATAGGATAACCTTTGAAATGAATTGTTAAATTTTTACCAGAATTTAATAAATGTCTTCGGTTTATAAAAATATTTTTATTATATTTTTCTAGTGGACACAAAAATCATAAAAATTCCTCCAACACAGAAAGTATGTGCAGCTATTTCAGTGCGCAACAAAATGGTTTTATTTTTATAAAACTTATTACCCAACCAAATTAAACGATTCCAATTGGGTTTGGTTCCTAACTCAAAATATTATCTACCAGAATTGGAACCAACCAATTTGGACTTTTAGAAAAAGAGTTATGATGTCGGGAAGACAGACCAGAATCAGTCATCCCGCATCAGCTTTGACACTCGATCTTATAAAATCATAAAAACTATTCAAATCTCGTCCAAAAATTACATATTATACCTTTCTGGAAACTAGACTCAATGTAGAATATCATGGAAACAATAATCGATCAAAAAAAATAAATTTTCATTGACTTACAGACCGAACAATAAACGAGTACGAATCTGTCAGCAACTGTTTTAATCAAAACTCAAACCCTAACATGTTTATGACATCTATAGGGTTCAATAAACATTTTAATGGTGAAAAAGACCATCCTTGATGTAAAACTAACCTTGAATTGGATGAAAATCACTTGAGAATGGTTGGAGAGGTGAGAAAAACGTGAAGGGGAGGTTGCTGGATGCTTGCGATCGGCAGAAGGAAGAGAAGAGAGAGAGTTAGGGTTTATTAATATAAAAGTTACAGTTAGGCCCCCAAACTTGTAAATTATGAAAACCTGGATGAAAGGTTAGATATTTTGACTTACGAAAATGACAAGGAGGTCCCCGAAGAATGCCATATCAATCCCGGAAACTTATACAAACTCTACAAATGTCTCATGCAGATAATATAAATGACGGGTCCTACATACTAATCTAACACTTTAAGTTATAAGAGGCGATGTTTTGGGCAAAGGGATGAATAAATGGACTTTTACATTGTACTACAAGGCTCCTAAATTAGAAAGATGAAACCCCGCCTTTTAGACAAACTCATATAAATGATCAAGCCGATTCACAAAATTTCCGGGCGTTACATTTAATGGTGTACTTTTAATTTGAAACAAGCGAATAAGCATTTTGATATGTTTATTAAATGCTGTAAAATACAATAAAAATATGTAAAATGTGTATTGCTAAAAATATTAGTCATAAAACTTGTCTTAAAATAATAATCATATAGTTTACGCATCTGCTAAAATTAAATTTTCCACGCGAAGCAAACGAGACTCCAAACGCAACACTTGTTTTCATGGCGAGGTATATACATGTTACATATAACTAGATGACATACATAAATAATTACACACCATACGTGGATGATGACAATGCGGCATGCAAAATGCGTCGCTATGTGTATAATAACACTACATGTGTATATACTTATGGATCGTTTTATCTATAATTATGCAGCAAATCATTTAATTATATTTATATACTTGCACACTTTTATAATAAAAATTTAATCATTGTTTTTTTATATAAAAAAGTCACTTTAAATATCCATCATTAGCGTATTTAATTAAATTATTTAATTCTCATGTGTTTATATTATGTTACAAAACCGCCAATAAATTTACGACGGTTATGTAAGTATAAAAAATGGTCATATTAGATAAACATATAGAAAAGGTAACCAAGAAACATTTACTACTTTTTATGTCTTTGTCCCCTCTTTTTCTTAACAACTGAATTAAAGAAATTAGTGGCCCAATTTCTTTTAACACACTTGTCATGCAAATTTCACTTTTTTTATATCTCAGCTGTGTATCGGGGTGGAATCAAGAGAAAGCACCTCTTAAGGAGAGAACTCGATAACTTATAGGGAATTAGTTTTAATTTAAAAAAATTAAAGTTTAATTTTTTCCTTTCTTTATTCTTATAACTTAATAATGTTCCAAAAATAATAATAAAAACAACCCGTTAAAGTAGTGCATGGGTTCAATAGTATGTATTGCATATGGTGGAACAGTATTTCGCATATGCAGTACTCATTATTGTTGTTATGCGATATAACACATTTGTACATATGCACTACATGGACTTTTTTTATATGTTTTTATTTTTGCATACAATACATCACTATTGTACATGTACAATATAAACTATTGCAAATATACAACACATCACTATTTCACATACGCAATGCACACTAATGCACATATGTAATACAACAGTTATTGCATATGTGAACTACATTGACTTTTTTTATTTAGTTTTATTTTTATTTTTTTCAGATGAAGAATATCAACAACAAGTTAGGACAGCAAATCCCACTAACATTAAATGGCTCAGTTATGAGCAAGCATAGACGGCTCGATTATGAACAAGCATAGACGGCTCATTATGACCAAGCAAAGACGGCTTGGTTATGAGCAAGCATAGACGGCTTGATTATGAGCAAGCATAGGAAGATTGGATATGGGAAAGCATAGGAGGATTGGTTATAGGCAAGCATAGATGGCTCGATTATAAGCAAGCATAGAAAGCTCGGTTATGAGCAAGCATATTGTGACATTTGAGCCAAAATAAGGTACACCTCAGTACGTATTTACCGATTAAGCAAATAAACGCATGTTACGTAACAAACGAACGATCAACCGAACGGGTCGGGTTATGACCCAGATATCTCGGGGGGGCCATTTATAAGTGATATACGATCTATACAAGCTAAAATATTAGAAATATGGTCTTAGTTTGATAGCAAAAAAGTTAAACGAAAACATGCTCGTTTAACCACCCGCTATAGATTTAAACGCGAAAGATAGTTACAAACCAAGCATTGTATCATCCGTTAAGCCGAAAAAGACTTACCAAACACTTATTTGAAATGTTTTAAGCGATCCGTGGAAATATTTTTTATTTTTACAAACATATAGTATGTTTTTATAATTTTACACAAAACTAGCCGAAAAACACTCGTTTTCGCGTTGTTTAACGCACCCGATAAGTTTTTCGCGCCAAAAACCGAACCCGAACTAAATTTGGACCGGGCTTTTCGTATTTGGGCTTGAGAAATCAGAAACTTGGGCCAAAATGGGCCCAAGGTGGGCCCATGATGGTCCGATCGCAATCAGCAGCCCCCCCTTGTTTTTCTTTCACATTTAAACTAGATTCAAGTCATTTTTAACATCATTTATTGGAAAACTCTGGACACCACTTCTGTTTCAGTTAGAAAACTTCCAAAATCCTAAGGTAAGAGCTTAAATAAGTAGCTTTTACACTTGTTTAAACTTGTTTAATACCATAAAAACATGTCTTGGTTACTAAAAATCATTCCTAACCGTGTAAAAATCCTAAAAATGGTCCATAAATATGTTTTGATCATACACATGGTAAGGAACCTGTTTTGATAATTTTTTTGGCCATAAACACGGATTAAAGGGTTGAAACGACGTTTTTACGGTTCAAAAGTTCGTTTTTGTACACTAGCCGAAACCCTAACTTAAGGGCTGTTATGTTGATGAAATATTGCTTGGTTTGTGATATAGGACTTGTACCTAGCTTGCTTAAAAGCACAAGAACCTGAAAACTTGATTAAAAGGTCGGAAACGAGCCAAACCCGCTAAGGTAATGCCGAAACACTCGCTCACGGGCTATTTAGGTTAAGGTTGTGATGTGCATATTGTTAGGACTTGAAATTTTGCAGGAACATCAGGGATCATGTCAGTGAGTCCCTGTTCAAATTTGGTAATTTTTCGACCGTCCAAGAATATTTGGCGAATTTATTACCGAATTGGGACGTTTATTTGGGAAAAATAGCTAAAATACTTCAAAAATTATGAACTTTTTCTGGAAACTCGGATTTTATGTATTTTGATCACATATGGATTTTTGGATCATTTGGAGAAGTTTAAAGGTGTTTTGTTTATTTACGTTCGTGTGAATTTTTACAGCCAAATTTGGGCCGAAAAGAATACTGCACGAGCTTTCTACATTCTGGAATTGATGCAGGTTGTTTTGGGACATGAATTCAGTATTCAGGAATTTTTGTGGATTTTTGGAAATTGTTTGGGGTAAACGGACTATTTTCAGGCGAAATATAGCTGATAAAATGAATTTTTATAAATTAATAAATCAGTAAATAAATTTCAGAAATATTTTTATAAAAATCTACATATTTTAATTGATAATTGGTTAAATTTTCATAATTTCATGATTAACGGTTAATTAATTATGCTAATCTGAATATTAAACAAATTCAGTTTTTATAAAAACCGGCAAGTTCGCGACTAGTGAACCTGCGGGAAAATCAGAACACCAAGAGTGATCAAAAATCATATTTTTGGACTAATTAAGTAAAAATGAACTTTTCTATGAGAAACCTGGACAACCCGGGTGGATTGTGCGCGTTTCATCTCAAATCAGACTGAATAAACGGAAACGGGCCCCGTGACTAATCCGGGACCCCAGTATGTGATCCTTCTTTATAATTTAATCATTTTATTAACCAATACATTTACTCAAACTTATTTTCCCATAACTGTTTTCTGAACGCGTAAACGAACAACTTGGCCCATCTGAGAAATCGGGAGTCTGAGCCAAGTTCGATTTTAAGTATTAGGCATTGAACAACATCACAACCTAAGCCTACTGCCACTTTCTGGGCGTTCCAACTACACCCCGATTAGTTATACCGCCCATATTAGTATTGAGATTATAATAATATTAAAATATTAATATTATTATAATATTGATTATAGGGATTACTGATAGCAGACCAAACGAACCACGAGCTGATACAGTACTGATTATCGACTAAACCGTGAGTTTCATGACCCCAATTTTAAACTGTTTTACGAACTTTTGGGGTGAAAAGCATGTTTGATTATATCTATATACTTATCTGATACATGTGATGATGTGAATTATCTAAGTGCTAACACACGAATGTCCCCACGATCACAGTGATTAACTTCGAGCAGGTGGCTTGTGAATAGTACTATTGGTTTGACAAACCCAAACGGAGCCGGCACGGTTTGCCGAGACACCAAAACCGTTTGCACCTGACCATAATTTTTACGAACCAGCTATGTAGTGTTAGACATAGCTACCGGGGCATGTTGTGGGCGGAAAGGGGCCACAGTGGTTGATTGAGCGTGGGAAATGGAGGCACGCAGCACGAACAGTCCAGGCTTCACTGTAGCTTAGCATAATTACATCACATACATCATTTACATACATACATACTTATTTCATGATTACAAGTGTTGACTTGTGAACACTCATTACTGTTTTCTTAAAACTCGTGAAACTCACCAACTCTAGTAGTTGACCCGTTTTAAACTGCTTTTCAGGTGTACCTAAATCGGAATAATTGGGTGATCTGTTACTTGCCTGAAGTGTGTGGTTGATGCTATGTGAATAGAAGCAAGGGCGTTATTAGTAAGAATGTATAGTTAACGAACTAGTTTTGTTTGTATCACCTAGACTGTAAAACAATGATAGAACAAAGAAATGTAATATATTGTAAATTAGTTTGTAATGTTTCTTTATAAACAATGTGTTGATACTAGAGGTGTCTGTTACATTCCCGTTTTACGCTTCCGCATTGTGCTAGTCGGGGTGTGACAGAAGTTGGTATCAGAGCCATTGGTTATAAAGGATTAGGTTATCCCTTAGGGTACCTAAAATATAACCGTAGGCTCGATTAACTCTGGGAAAATAATTAAATAATAAATTAATATTATATACTGATGGATGTCAGGATGAACTTGTAGAGCAAATGAGTAATTGTGGTCCAGAACATAATAACAGACTTGCTTGTACGAGGGAATTCTGGGAGAAGTCGCGGAACGTGTGGTTAGGTAAAAGTGGCAACATATGTGTATAAAAGGTAATGGGAAAGTATATATATATATATATATATATATATGTAACACTCATACGTGTTTATATGGAACAAGGTGTATGAATACGTGTACGTACGATACTGTTGATGACGGTAAATTTTACTATGAATATTATATTCATTTATATTCAGTATTGATTTAAATAATAATAATAATTAAAATTTTAATAAAACTAATATTATATTATGATGTAATTAATATTGAATTTGGTTTAGTTAATTAATCTCCTCGACAATAGTTAGCGATAGCAATAGTTATCATTCTTATAACTAACCTTTGTGCAGAGTCATGTCAAGGAATAACGACTACGTACCGGAAGAAGAACCGGTAATATCTGTAGAGGAGGATCCCGAGGAAGAATCAGAGGAGGATCCAGAAAAGGAGGACCCAGAAGAGGAACCAGAGGAAGAAGAGGAAGAGGTGGAAGAAGAAATTATTTGTAGAGAGCTACCCAGGAATGTGCCTGATCTATCTGGTTACAGATGCGATAGTTATCCACCCAGGTCACCACGCAGGGATCAAGACGAAGTTAACAATCAGTATCGTTCACCTGCTAGAATAGCCATATTACCCACTCCACCATTCACCTGTCACCGACGACTTTAGCTACTGCGCGAGTCCGGCAGACTGCTCGTATTAGGGTAACCCCGATTGACCCTACCTCGATTCCATTCAGATCTACCCATGACCGGGGAGGACCTTCACGCCTTAGGGTAGATACTTCATCTTCCCGTTCATTGAGTATACCTACCCCTCGCCCTGACCTCCCAAATGCAGGAAACAACTCTTGGATGGCTGTCCTGACTGACCGTTGATAGACCACTCGATAGCCATAGCTAACATTAACCAGGAAAGGAGGGATGTGACCCAGTACTTATCGACGTTACATCAGATAGTACTGAACTTACAGCAGTCAGATGCCTACCACCACTGTTGTTTGGATAGGGTGACAGTTCGGCTGTGGAACTGTTACTGGGTGATTACGGTGCTGTTATTTTTATGTTTGTGGCTAGCCTATCGTCAGTATGGATAGATGCAGAATATTACAATTATGTGTACATGATCTTTTGATACTCCATGTATGTATATAGCAGTATGTTATGTTAACGTGAAGCACAATTTTGTACATTATTACAAGCACTGACCCTTATAGGGTTAAGTCTAACAGTCACTTAGTGACAGATTTTGATATATACATGCAAGCACTGGCCTTTAACAGGCTAAGTCTATGTACTTTTGATATCAATGTACAGAACAATTCGTGAAATGTCAGTATGTTATTTGGTTTACCTGTGCAACATTTATTATGATTATTATTACACAGTGCCGTATACTGGAATTAGTACTAATTGGCTCATATTTGTTTATCATTATAGAATGGCCCCAAAGAAAGCAAACCCTATGACTGAGGCAGAAATAGCAAACAAATCAACAACAAAACAATAATGCTCCACCAACCAACAATGAAACAGTTGCAAATAACAATCCCCCACCTAATGTAAATACCCCTACCAATGCAAATAATCCCCCACCAAACCCAAACAATAACATTAACAACCCTAATCCCCCACGAAGGGAATATTCGATCAAAAACTTTATGGCCTGCAAACCGATTGACTTCAAGGGCACTGAAGGGCCAAACGGACTGACTAAATGAATCGAAAAGACTGAATCTGTCCTCAATATCAGCAATTGTCCACCGGAAAACATAGTCAAGTATGTTGCTTCTACTTTTACTGATCACGCATTAATGTGGTGGAACACTACGGTACAGATAAAAGGTCAAGATACGGTGAATCGCATGACATGGGCTGAACTCAAAACACTAATGCTGGAACATTTCTGCCCAAGGAACGAAATTCAAAGATTAGAACACGAACTTTGGAGCTTGGAGATGAAAGGAGCGGATCATTTGGGATACACGAACCGCTTCAATGAATTGGCCCGCTTAGTACCATGGTTAGTAACTCCTGAAAATAAACGAGTGGAACGTTATATTTGGGGTTTAGCCCCGGAAGTGAGGAGTTTGGTGAACTCTGTGGGTCACACTTCGTTCGAGAATGCCGTGACTCAAGCCGGCATTGTGACTTTCGACTTGGTAAGAAGCGGAGTGTTGAGAATGGCCGGGGAATCATTAGGTATGAAGCGAACCAATTATGGATCAAGATCACAAGGAAGGCCAGCAAATAAACGTGCACGCCCAACAGTACAGAATTATGTCATGAGTAGTTCTGAGGTGAAACGAAATCGGTACAAGGGACCGTGGCCAAAATGTGATAAGTGTAATTTTCATCATGTGGGCGAGTGTAGACCGATAATATGTCAAAGGTGTGGAAGGACTGGACACAATGGTGGTCCCAATTGCCGAATCGGTATGGAGATTGTAAACCGACCAGCCCAGACAACCCAACCCCGTCATCCCCAACTACCGAAACCACAACCAATTCGTCAGCAACCAGCTCAGCAAAACTCAACTGTAGTGAATCGCCGTGCTTGTTTTGAATGTGGGAGCACGGAACACTTTAGAAGGGACTACCCCAAGCTGAATCGAGGAATAGTCACCGGTCGAAACCAAGCATCGACTTCAGGTGCGTCTCGGGGACGCGCGTTTGTTATTGGGTCAGGAGAAGCACGACAAGACCCGAACGTAGTAACAGGTACATTTGTTGTTTCTGATCAATATGCTTCTGTGTTATTTGATACTGGTGCCGATAGAAGCTTTGTTTCCACTAGTTATGTGTCCCTGGGTAACATGCCAGTTAGAGAACTAACAAATCCCTATACTATAGAACTCGCTAACGGTAACTCTATAACTGTCAACCAAATAATCCAAAATTGTCCCATTATTCTTAATGACCACCCATTCTTTATTGACCTACTCCCGGTAGAGTTAGGAAGTTTTGATGTTATTATCGGCATGGACTGGTTAACCAAGAATAAGGCAGAGATTGTGTGTAACGACAAGACAGTTAAAATTCCCTTTTCGAATGGTGAGGTGATTGTAGTACAGGGAGAGAAGTCTGGTTCGATGTTACCTCTCGTGTCTCATCTAAAAGTATTGAAATGTTTACGCCAAGGTTGTAGGGCATTTTTGGCAAACGTGACTATAAAGAACCCTGATGAGAAACACATAGAAGAAATTCCCGTTGTACGTGAATACCCCGATGTCTTTCCTGACGAGTTACCTGGATTACCACCGAACCGACAGGTTGAATTTCGTATTGACTTAATCCCAGGATCAGCCCCTATTGCTAAGGCACCTTACCGGTTGGCACCTTCTGAAATGCAAGAATTATCCAACCAGTTACAAGAATTGTTAGATAAGGGTTTCATTCGTCCTAGTTATTCTCCTTGGGGAGCACCGGTATTATTTGTGAAGAAGAAAGATGGAAGTTTTAGAATGTGCATCGATTACCGGGAATTAAACAAAGTTACCATCAAGAACCGATACCCTCATCCACGAATAGATGACTTGTTTGACCAACTCCAAGGGGCAAACTATTTCTCGAAAATTGACCTTCGATCTGGTTACCATCAAGTTAAAATCCAAGAGGAAGACGTGTCTAAAACGGCGTTCCGAACTCGTTATGGCCACTACGAATTCTTAGTTATGCCGTTCGGACTGACTAATGCTCCCGCAGTTTTCATGGACCTTATGAATCGAGTTTGTAAACCGTACCTCGACAAATTCGTTATCGTGTTTATTGATGACATTTTGATATATTCGAAAACCAAGGAGGAACACGAGCAGCATTTACGAACTATCTTGGAGCTATTGAAGCAGGAAAGGTTGTATGCCAAGCTGTCAAAATGTGAATTTTGGCTACAAGAAGTACAATTTCTAGGACACGTTGTTAATCGACACGGTATCCATGTAGACCCGAGCAAGATTGAAGCCATCAAAAACTGGCAAGCTCCAAAATCACCAAAAGAGATCCGCCAATTTTTGGGTTTAGCTGGGTATTATCGGCGTTTTATTGCTAATTTTTCCAGCATAGCCCAACCTTTAACTCTTTTGACTCAAAAAGATCGTGCTTACGTTTGGGGAGAAGAACAAGAAGCGGCTTTTCAATTGCTGAAACAGAAACTATGCCAAGCCCCGATACTGAGTCTTCCAGAGGGAACTGATGATCTGGTAGTTTATTGTGATGTGTCCCGGAAAGGTTTAGGGTGCGTACTTATGCAAAGAATCAAAGTCATAGCATATGCTTCTCGACAATTAAAGGTGCACGAGAAGAATTATACCACCCATGATTTGGAATTAGGCGCGATTATTTTTGCACTCAAGATCTGGAGGCACTATTTGTATGGCACCAAGTGTACAGTATACACCGACAACAAAAGCCTACAGCATATTTTCGACCAGAAATAACTAAATATGAGGCAGAGAAGATGGATAGAATTGTTGAATGATTACAACTGTGAGATTCGATACCACCCGGGCAAGGCTAATATAGTGGCAGATGCTTTGAGTAGAAAGGACAAAATCAAACCACTACGGGTCCGAGCACTTGGAATGATCGTCCAAACCAGCCTCGCCGAGCAAATTCGTATTGCTCAAAACGAAACTCTGAAAGGAGATCACTTGGGAAATGAAAACTTGCATGGAACCGAACAAAACTTTGAAGAAAGAACTGACAAAATTCTATACTACAAAAATCGAGTTTGGATTCCCACTTTCAATAATCTGCGTGACTTGATCATGGACGAAGCCCATAAGTCCAAATACTCCATTCATCCTGGAATGGATAAGATGTACAAGGACTTGAAGGAGTATTATTGGTGGCCCGGTATGAAGAAGGATATAGCCACGTACGTCAGTGAATGTTTAACGTGTGCGAGAGTTAAGGCTGAATATCAAAAACCTTCGGGAATGTTGCACCAACCGGAAATACCACAATGGAAATGGGAACAGATTACCATGGATTTTGTAACACATCTCCCAAAAACCTCCAGAGGAAACGATGCAATATGGGTAATAGTTGACCGACTAACCAAATCCGCACACTTCCTTCCAATCCGAACCACGTTCACAACCGAAAAACTTGCCCACATCTACATCAATGAAATCGTATCCCGACACGGCGTACCCGTTTCAATTATTTCTTATCGCGATAGCCATTTCACTTCTCGTTTCTGGCAAGCCGTACAAGAAGCTTTGGGAACCCGAATTGACCTAAGTACCCGCCTACCATCCCCAAACTGACGGTTAATCTGAACGAACCATTCAAACCTTAGAAGATCTGCTTCGCGCTTGTGTACTAGACTTTGGTGGAAATTGGGATCAACATCTTCCACTAGTTGAATTCTCATACAATAACAGCTATCACAGTAGCATTCAAGCGGCACCGTATGAAGCGTTGTACGGACGGAAATATAGATCACCCTTGTGTTGGACTGAGGTTGGGGATACCCAAATTACACGATCTGACTTGATTCAAGAAACCCCTGACAAAATCCGTAAAATCACAAGCAAATTGAAAATCGCCCGAGATCGACAGAAAAGCTACGCTGATGTTCGTAGAAAGCCGTTATCCTTTGAAATAGGCGACAAAGTTTTTCTCAAAGTATCCCCGTGGAAAGGCGTCATTCGATTCGGAAAAACCGGTAAACTAGCCCCGCGATACATTGGGCCATATGAAATCATTTCTAAGATAGGTCCGGTAGCTTACCGACTGAAACTTCCTGTGGAGTTGAGCTCTATTCACGATGTCTTTCATGTTTCGAACCTGAAAAAGTGTCTTACTGACGAAACCGAAATCGTGCCATTAAAAGACTTAAATACAAACGAAAAACTGAATTTCGTTGAAGAACCGGTGGAAATATTCGAGGGAAAAATAAAACAATTAAGAAACAACAAAATCTCTCTAGTAAAAGTTCGGGGGAATTCACAAAGGGGACCCGAATTCACGTGGGAGCGGAAATCTGAATTCAAAAAGAAATACCCGCACCTGTTTCCAAACAAAGACAAATTTGAATAATAGAATTTTGGGGATGAAATTTTCTAACGGGGGGAGAATGTGACATTTGAGCCAAAATAAGGTACACCTCAGTACGTATTTACCGATTAAGCAAATAAACGCCTGTTGCGTAACAAACGAACGATCAACAGAACGGGTCGGGTTATGACCCAGATATCTCAGGGGGCCATTTATAAGTGATATACGATCTATACAAGCTAAAATATTAGAAATATGGTCTTAGTTTGATAGCAAACAAGTTAAACGAAAACATGCTCGTTTAACCACCAGCTATATATTTAAACGCGAAAGATAGTTACAAACCAAGCATTGTATCATCCGTTAAGCCGAAAAAGACTTACCAAACACTTATTTGAAATTTTTTAAGTGATCCGTGGAAATATTTTTGATTTTTACAAACATATAGTATGTTTTTATAATTTTACACAAAACTAGCCGAAAAACACTCGTTTTCGCGTTGTTTAACGCACCCGATAAGTTTTTCGCGCCAAAAACCGAACCCGAACTAAATTTGGACCGGGCTTTTCGTATTTGGTCTTGAGAAATCAGAAACTTGGGCCAAAATGGGCCCAAGGTTGGCCCATGATGGTCCGATCGCAATCAGCAGCCCCCCCCCTTGTCTTTCTTTCACATTTAAACTAGATTCAAGCCATTTTTAACATCATTTCTTGGAAAACTCTGGACACCACTTCTGTTTCAGCCAGAAAACTTCCAAAACCCTAAGGTAAGAGCTTAAATAAGTAGCTTTTACACTTGTTTAAACTTGTTTAATACCATAAAAACATGTCTTGGTTACTAAAAATCATTCCTAACCGTGTAAAAATCCTAAAAATGGTCCATAAACATGTTTTGATCATACACATGGTAAGGAACCTGTTTTGATAATTTTTTTGGCCATAAACACGGATTAAAGGGTTGAAACGACGTTTTTACGGTTCAAAAGTTCGTTTTTGTACACTAGCCGAAACCCTAACTTAAGGGCTGTTATGTTGATGAAATATTGCTTGGTTTGTGATATAGGACTTGTAGCTTGCTTAAAAGCACAAAAACCTGAAAACTTGATTAAAAGGTCGGAAACGAGCCAAACCCGCTAAGGTAATGCCGAAACACTCGCTCACGGGCTATTTAGGTTAAGGTTGTGATGTTCATATTTTTAGGACTTGAAATTTTGCAGGGACATCAGGGATCATGTCAGTGAGTCCCTGTTCAAATTTGGTAATTTTTCGAACGTCCAAGAATATTTGGCGAATTTATTACCGAATTGGGACGTTTATTTGGGAAAAATAGCTAAAATACTTCAAAAATTATGAAATTTTTCTAGGAACTCATATTTGATGTATTTTAATCACACAGGATGTTTTGGATCATTTGGAGAAGTTTAAAGGTGTTTTGTTTATTTACGTTCGTGTGAATTTTTACAGCCGAATTTGGGCCGAAAAGAATACTGCACGAGCTGTCTACATTCTGGAATTGATGCAGGTTGTTTTGGGACATGAATTGAGTATTCACGAAATTTTGTGGATTTTTGGAAATTGTTTGGGGTAAACGGACGATTTTCAGGCGAAATATAGCTGATAAAATGAATTTTTATAAATTAATAAATAAGTAAATAAATTCCAGAAATATTTTTATAAAAATATACATATTTTAATTGATAAGTGGTTAAATTTTCATAATTTAATGATTAACGGTTAATTAATTATGCTAATCTGAATATTAAACAAATTCAGTTTTAATAAAAACCGGCAAGTTCGCGACTAGTGAACCTGCGGGAAAATCAGAACACCAAGAGTGATCAAAAATCATATTTTTGGACTAATTAAGTAAAAACGAACTTTTCTATGAGAAACCTGGACAATCCGAGTGGATTGTGCGCGTTTATTCTCAAATCAGACTGAATAAACGGAAACGGGCCCCGTGACTAATCCGGGACCCCAGTATGTGATCCTTCTTTATAATTTAATCATTTTATTAACCAATACATTTACTCAAGCTTATTTTCCCATAACTGTTTTCTGAACGCGTAAACGAACAACTTGGCCCAGCTGAGAAATCGGGAGTCTGAGCCAAGTTCGATTTTAAGTATTAGGCATTGAACAACATCACAACCTAAGCCTACTGCCACTTTCTGGGCGTTCCAACTACACCCCGATTAGTTATACCGCCCAGATTAGTATTGAGATTATAATAATATTAAAATATTAATATTATTATAATATTGATTATAGGGATTACTGATAGCAGACCAAACGAACCACGAGCTGATACAGTACTGATTATCGACTAAACCGTGAGTTTCATGACCCTACTTTTAAACTGTTTTACGAACTTTTGGGATGAAAAGCATGTTTGATTTATCTATATACTTATCTGAAACATGTGATGATGTGAATTATCTAAGTGCTAACACACGAAAGTCCCCACGATCACAGTGATTAACTTCGAGCCGGTGGCTTGTGAATAGTACTATTGGTTTGACAAACCCAAACGGAGCCGGCACGGTTTGCCGAGACACCAAAACCGTTTGCACCTGACCATAATTTCTACGAACCAGCTATGTAGTGTTAGACATAGCTACCGGGGCATGTTGTGGGCGGAAAGGGGCCACAGTGGTTGATTGAGCGTGGGAAATGGAGGCACGTAGCACGAACAGTCCAGGCTTCACTGTAGCTTAGCATAATTACATCACATACATCATTTACATACATACATACTTATTTCATGATTACAAGTGTTGACTTGTGAACACTCATTTCTGTTTTCTTTAAACTCGTGAAACTCACCAACTCTAGTAGTTGACCCGTTTTAAACTGCTTTTCAGGTGTACCTAAATCGGAATGATTGGGTGATCTGTTACTTGCCTGAAGTGTGTGGTTGATGCTATGTGAATAGAAGCAAGGGCGTTATTAGTAAGAATGTATAGTTAACGAACTAGTTTTGTTTGTATCACCTAGACTGTAAAACAATGATAGAACAAAGAAATGTAATATATTGTAAATTAGTTTGTAATGTTTCTTTATAAACAATGTGTTGATACTAGAGGTGTCTGTTACATTCCCGTTTTACGCTTCCGCATTGTGCTAGTCGGGGTGTGACACATATATAGATAAGATATAAGCAAGCCCAAATGGATCGTTTATGAGAAAGCATGTATGAACCAAGTTGTGGATTGATTGATAGAAAGAAATACTATAAGTAAATAATGACGGAGCAATGTTAAGTTATGTATGAATGTTTAAATGATGTGATTTTATTCTTAGTCGTATTTTATGAAATGAATGTAAAAGAATAATTCATTGATTACGTGGTATAGTTGACTTTTGGTATGTATGCATGTATCGTCGATGTCGTGGGGAGCTTGAGGAGCGTACAAGGCTATCCATATTTAAAAGTTAGTTAGAGAAAGAGTTGTTAATGTAAAAGTTTTAGTTTCCTTTGAAAATTGAATGTTCTTCCACTGTTTTAAACAGATTTCATGTGTAAATCCAATGTTAAGCAGGGTGCTGGGGTCTGGGCCCTACACTCTAGCCTCTAGGATGGGTCTCAAATCCATGTACATTATATTTTATCTTGTCTAAATGACCAGTTTGAATTGAAGCGTTATCTAGCGCGGCGCAGATGCCTACTAAACCTCTCTCTTGAGAAATTTTCAATAACACTATAACTTTATTTATTTATTTATGATCATATACTTAACTAGATTTTATCCCCTGTATTACGGGGGTTGTTTTACATTATTCGTCTTTAATAATTATATATGTATATTTGGATTTTAATTTTATTTATTGTAAGAAAGTTAATAATTAATATACCTAAAGTTTAATGATAAAATGGTTTCACAAATAAATGATATGTTATAATCCGGTTTAAAAGTCATCTGGGTTTGGTGATACCCATTACCCGTTTATTTTCTTTATTATAAAATTGTTTCTTAATTATAAATAATATCTTTTTTTAAATAAAATAGGATATTAATTTTTAGTATATCCATATTTTATAGGATTTTCATATCAAATATTTGATAAGATTAATTTTTAATATAGTAAGATGTTATATCCCGTTTAAGAGCTATCTGGGTTTGGTGAGACCTTTACCCGTGAATTCGGGTCAAATGCGTGAGAAATCTTCATTTACAAATAAAGCAGTCTGATGGCTTGAGAGAATAGTTGTTTTATATTTTTTGTTTTTTAATATTTATTTTTTGGATTTTAATTTTCTTTATTGTAAGAAAGTTAATAATATACTAAGGGTTTGATAATAAAAGGGTTTCATAAATAAATGATATACTATAACCCATTTAAAAGCTATCTGGAGTTTGTGACCCATGACCCGCTTATTTTTTTTACTATATAATTGTTTGTTAATTATAAATAATATCTTTTTCTTTTTAAATTGGATATTAAATTTTAGTATATCCCTATTTTATAGGATTTTCATATCAAATAATTGGTAAGATTAATTTTTAATTTAATGAGATCTTATAACCCGTTTAATAGCTATTTGGTTTTGGTAAGACCCATACCATAAAATTTGGGTTGAATCAATAAGAGGTCTCTATTTAAAAATCAAGCAATCTGGTGGATTCCATAAAAGGGGGGAGCGACCACATCGCGACACATAGGATTTTAGGGTCTCCGTTTATATATATTATAGATAATATTGTTGTTTTATTATTGACAATTTGACCATTGCTTGAACACAAATTTATTACCATGTTCTTATTTTTTACAACCAACAAAGTTTGCCTGCCGGGTACGCCCATTAGAAAAAGGCTACCATGTCTGCGATCATAAACATCGGTGGTGAACCGACCCACTACCGTTCCATAACAACCCACCACTTGAAGGACCACTATTATAAATACTTGGCTCACCTAACACTGCATTCTCGGGTTTAAAATACAAGGAAAAGAAATGATAAGATTGGATAAAGAAAGAAAGGAAAAGAACTTATAAACTTAAAAGACATTCTCGAATTAAAGAAAAAGAAAAGAAAAAAAAGTGTTAATTACATTCTTGAGTTAGATAAGAAGGAAAAGACAGGGAAAAAAATTGTAACTTTACAATTATATCCTCATTCTTGAGTTAGTTAGGAAGGAAAATGATGGGTAAATTAGTAATATATAAACTTTTCCTTTAGAATCAGGCCATATTTGGCCGGAAAGTTTTGGAGGAAAAGAAGCCTCACTTTTCTTTCCATTCTCTTTCTTTTCTTTTAAAAAATAAATTCAAGAATGAAACAAGAAAAACTTTTTTATCTTTTCTTTTCTAAACCCTTAAATAAAAAACTCAAGAATACAGTGTAAGAGATTTTGTCACAAATGAGACTTGAATCAACGGTCTTCTCATGAAAAAAAGTGACTTATTATCTTATAAAATATCTTCTACGCTCGCTCGCTCTCTCTCTCTCTCCTTTAGACACTTGTATATTTATTATGGGTTCACCGCCGACCACTTCAATCCTTACGTTTCAGGCTACATCAATTTCACTCCTTCCTACATTAATTGCAACCGTTACAACTTACAACCGTTCATTATATGTTACATTCTCAAACATCAATTTTAGGGTTGGAGATAAGTGAAGAAACACTAACCGGACCCCGGGCAGATTACGAGTAACCTGGGGGTTAGATAGATGTTTCCCACGAGGGGTTAGACCCGGCAAAGATGGTTCTTCTGATAACCTGCAAAACAGACACCGTGAGCTTGTCACTGAGAAGGGGGGGGGTTCCTCCTTGTGACCACCCTCCGGCGTGAGAATCAGACTAGATTGCTCTTTAAATATAAATGTATATTAAGAGATTGCTAGAGCAGATATCAGGTATATTATGATAAGATATGTTAGTAATGTGATGGTCATACCATTTGGGGTATTTATAGCCGAAGGTAGGTTTCCAAGGAGGTGTGGCCAGCTGAATAGTATTCCTGTTCTACCAACTGTGGCCTACGCACGTGCCCTGCTGGTAGTTGGTGGGTAGGCAGCGGCTGATAGTGACCAGGCCTACTGTGTACTATTCCTTTTCCACCAACTGCCGGCTATGCACGTGGTATGACAGGAGTTGGTGAGTAGGCAGCGGCTAATAGTGAAATACAGTACATGAGCATGCTGCTCGCCATACTGTTGTCAATAAGCTGTCGTATCTTTAGTCAGATCTTTTGCCCATACCTCGTCAGGTACAGTACAGAAGATCTTCCCGTATCGTACGGACTGGCTTATTTGGGCGGGAGTATTCCCCCTCCCGCCCTTGTGCGGGATTGTTCCCGGCTTTGCTCATTCCTTCAGGTGACACTGAGTGATTGAGAGCTAAGTGCCTTGTGCGTGTAGCCTTGCTGCGCGGGTGGCCTTCCCTGATGGCTTGTATCCGCAGCTGCGGGAACAGGCAGAGTCCTTCACCATTGGGAGGCATTTCCTGCGGGAACAGCTTGCGTACTGCGCGTAAGGACGTCACGTCTCTGAGCATGGTGGGTCCTGCGGATCCAGTTGGTTTCTGCGCAGACGTCCCTCTTCAAGGTGAGTCTTGCGGGTCCAACTGGGCTCTGCTGGGACCTACCTCTTCAAGTCCCCCCAGTCCAATGTTCTTCTCATGAGTGTTTAATAAAGTGAGGTGAACTTTTGGACTTAAGCAAAGGGTTTTGAAAAGGGTTTTTTAAGGTTTTCCATGGGGATTCTTCCCGCGGAAGTCCTTGTCACTTGCAGAAATTCCCGACTTTCCTGCTTGATCTTTGGGTATGATGCGGGTAGGTCTGTAACCTCCTCGCAAGTCAGGAGCGTTGAGTCCCACTTGTGTGGATTCTCCATGAGGTTTTGGTAGTTTTGAACATAGTGATCAATTATGTTAAAACCACCAATTCCATCCTGGAGCTTCAAACAATGTAGTTCTCGACGTTCCCGCTATGCGGGGATGTTATTTCCGTTTCCGCAAGCATTGCCCAGAAGATCCTTCTTGGTTTCAATTCCCAGCGGAGCGCTAGGTATGTGAAGGGTTTTGCCTTGACACTCACCCGCGCTCGTCTTACGGTTACTTTACTTCCAAGGTATTCCTGGCGTCAATTCCCTGCGGGTGCTAGGTATGTGAAGGGTTTTGCCTTAACACTGTACCCGCACCCGTCTTATAGTTGGTTGCCGAGGTATTCTTGGCTTCAATTCCCTGCGGGTGCTAGGTATGTGAAGGGTTTTGCCTTTACACTGTACCCGCACCCGTCTTATGGTTACTTGGTTGCCAAGGTATTCTTGGCTTCAATTCCCTGCGGGTGCTAGGTATGTGAAGGGTTTTGCCTTTACACTGTACCCGCACCCGTCTTATGGTTACTTGGTTGCCAAGGTATTCTTGGCTTCAATTCCCTGCAGGTGCTAGGTATGTGAAGGGTTTTGCCTTTACACTGTACCCGCATCCGTCTTACGGTTACTTGGTTGCCAAGGTAAGGGGTATTTTCCCGCTTACTTTTGAATCTTTTTGAATTTTGAAATTCGAAAGGTTGGTGAAAGGATAAGAACAGTCCAAACCTCTGAAACGTCGTGCGACGGTTTCTTCTGACTGTGTTAGGGCGTGCAGGAAGTTATGGTGACATGACAGTACATGGTCATTCCAGACGCTTTTTCAGGCGCGTGGGCGCGATTTTTCGGGTGCGTGGCCGCGAAATTAATGGACGCGTCTTTTCAACAGCTGTTGCCAGCTTGCTTTTCGCCACGTGTCATAGTTTCATTGCACCTTCGATTTCTCTCTCCTCCGCATTAAATTCATCGCATTAATTGCGATTAGTATATAAAGGGGGAGAGGCTTCTTTGTAATTCACACCTTTCACTTTTCTCTTCATCTTCTAAACGATTTCCGGCGAATACTCACCTTTTCAGGCAAGCATTCTCTTGAAATCGTTTTCTTCTTTCATCTTGTAAGATGTCTTCTCATGATCTCGAATCTACAGCCGATGACAAGAGTACTGCTGGCGAGTGCCAGTGTGCTCTGCCCGTCGATCTGTATCGGTACGTCGTCAGGAAGTTCATGCTCGAGTCTATCGAGCCTGAGTTTCCTGAACCCCATCAGACGGTGTACGATGCCCCCAGAGGCAAGATCGGGGTATATGCTGCATTCTTTGTTTATGGGAATCTTAGGTTCCCATTGACAAATTTTGTTTACCGTGTCCTTGAGAGGCACGGTGTGCACCTGACCGAGGTGCATCCGATGGCGATTGCCAAGATTCGCCACTTCGAGTGGGTGTGCCGGATACTGGGCATTGAGCCCTTCGTCGACCGCCTGATGACCTTCTACTCCTGGAGGTGCATCCAGGGGTGGTACACGTTGATAACCCGGATTAAGTGTTTGAAGATTTGCGCAACCGAGCGCAGTCTTCGCTCATGGAAGCGGGAGTTCTTCTACATCTCTACCCGCGCCATCCCCCTTGCCATGAAATTTAAGAACGGGCAAGCTCTTCCCAGCCTTCACGCCTCCAATTACCAGGAGGCGGAATGGTTTGCGAAGATATCCCGAGTCCAATCTCCGGTTTACCGGTTTGCGGAGTCCGGGATGGTGATGCTGGGGATGAGCCTGGTGTGGAAGGATGCGGATGCGCATAAGATTCCAATCGTCCTCGAATACGGTTCGAACTCTGTTCCTTAAGGTATGCTTTGTTTCTTTTTGTTGATTTAGAATTTCTTCTAACTTCTTTCCTGTTTATTTCAGAGGGGAACGACTTGAAGTCGCTCCTGTACCCGCGGGAGGCTGATGGTCCCGCTCGGATGGGTACTCGCGCTCTAGACGAGAACGAGTTGCCCATCCTAGAACAAACGGCGGATCGGTTCGTGGAGGTCTACCCGCTAGGCCACGAGATCCTGAGCGCCAGGCGGCCAGGTAAGGCGCTATTCAACCCTCGACCCCTCAATGTTGAAACCTCTGCTGGAATTCCTCTAATCGTATGTTCTGATGAGGAATCCGCAGATGGTCCTCCGTTGGTGCGGAAGAAGAAGGCTGCCGGCGGGAAGGGGAAGGAGAAGGTGGCCTCCACTGCCGATCCGGTGCCTCGGTCTGATTCGGAGACCGAGAGCGAAGAGGTGGCGGGGAATCCCGGTGGTGATAAGACCACCGCTCCGGAGGCTGCGACTGTCACCTCCGGAGAGCCCAAGAAGAGGACGGTGAGCGGCGCAAAGAGGCCGGCTCCATCGGGTTCGTCCCCGCCTCTCCGTACCTTTAGGCTCAAGAAAACCCGTAAGTACAAACTTCCTTTATCTTTTAACTTCATAGTTTTCCATCATTAATACTTATCTTCTTTACGCAGGCGTGGATGTTGACGCATTCCAGGGTGGAGCGCAGAGGAGTACCTCCCCGCCAATGACGGTAGGCCCGGTCAGCCTTCCTGAGGCGACGACCCAGGCGGCTGCGCCTGCGCCTGCTTCCACTGGTTCAGTTGCTCGCTCCGTTGAGCCGACTGTTCCAGTTGTGATGACGTCACCGCCAGCTGTGAGTGCTATTTTTACCGCATCTTTCACCGAGCCGGCGGTTACTTTTGCTGCGGATTCCGCGGCGGCGACCGCGGCAGCTTCTACCATGCCTCCGTCATCGGCAACGACGGCCGAACCTTCAGGTATGCATGGGGCTTATCGCCAACCTCTTCCTCCTTCCCATCTGCCTGACCTCTTGGATGGATTTCCGTTGGGTTCAGGTGATGGGTTTGGCGGCTATCGGCCTGTTATTGACCCTACAGGTGCGTAGGGTTCTTTTGGCCCATTTTATATATATATTTTTTTATCATCTTTTCCTAACTGCTTTATGTTTTTTGCAGTGTCGGATTCCAATGAAGTGTATGTTCCACGATGGAACATTCGCCGAGGAACAACCCTTCGCACCCCTGTGGAGTGCGTGGAGTGGGCTCGTCACGCTGCTCCCAGTGGTGCGTTGGGGGAAGCCATGGCTAGCTACCAGGAGGGTAGGCTAACCAATGAGCTTCGGGTTCTCCTGGCCCGGATGCAGCCGCGCGTCGAGCTGCTTTGTCGTGAAAACGACAAGTTAAAAGCAGCTCGCATTAAAGAAGTAGCTCAGGCGCGGGCTGTCCGGGAGGAGAACCAAAGGCTTACCGCAGCTGCTGCGGAAAAGGAGAAGGCCTTCAAGGCCCTCGAGGTTGAAGTTCAGGCCCGGCTCGAGGCCCGTTCCAAGGCTGCCCAAGCTGTTAATGAACAGCTTCGGCTGGCTAAGGAAACTGCAAGGAACGCAACCGAGAGGGCCACCAAGGCTGAAGCTGTTGCTGAGCCTCTACGCGTGGAGAATGAAGAGCTTAAAGCCAAATTAGAGGCTCTCCAGCAGGCTCATGATGCCTTGGCGATGGAAGACGCCAAAAAGCTCCAAGAGATCTTGGACCAGAGGGGGGTGCTTGACCACACTGAGCGGAAGCTAAAGGGCGTCGAAGAGGCTGCGGCTAAAGAAGTGTTGCTTGCCAACCTCAACAAGAGTGAAGCCGAACGCGCCCGTAACGAAGCTCAAGCTGCCCTCCAAGAAGCTCTGGTTGCCAAGGAATGGCTTCTTCGAGAAGCGTTGTCTCAGGTATGCTTTTTATTTCTTTACGCTTTTCTTTGTAAATAGAAAAGGTTCTGATACTTGTATATTTTCTTGTAGGTTGTGCATCGGGTCTTCTCAGAGACGTCTTATGATGATGCTATGAGCGCAGCCCTCAACGCTTCTCATGAGGATGGGGAAAAGGCCGGCTTCCTGCTTGGTCAAGGGTTCGTTGAGAAAGGCATCCCGCCTTCCAACTTCCCTTTGTATAATGTTGATACTGAAGCTGTATACGACCAAGCAGTGAATCAGTATGCCGCCTTCCCGCATCCGGTGGTGGAGAAGGTAAACGAAGTTGCTGCTGCTGATGATGGGCTAGCTATCCTTAAAGCTTTCCTTGAACTGCCACGCTCTACTGATGGTGCTGGTCCAAGTGGAAGTGGCCCTGAAGCCTGATCCTTTGAACGTGGTAGATAATAGGTTGAAGTTTTGCTTCCTCTTTCGTGATTGTGCGGGTAGGACCGTCACTTGCACTTAGTAGGATGGCTAAACTTTACCATCTGACCTGCGTGGAGGTTTTCCTCATCTTTTTTGAAATTTCTAAGTCTTTAGGATAAGTTAACCTTTGAACGTGGTAAATAATAGGTGTGAAGTTTTGCTTCCTCTTTCGTGATTGTACGGGTAGGACCGTCACTTGCACTTAGGATGGCTAAACTTTACCTATATCTGACCTGCGTGTAGGTTTTCCTCATCCTTTTGTTAGAAATTTTCTTGAATAAGTTAACCGTTCGACGCGCGGTTGTCAATAGGTTAGTGTTCAGTTTCCTCTATCATGATTCATGCGGATAGACCGGCACTTTCGTTTAATGGGATGACTGAACTTTTCCCCTTCGACTGACCTGCGTGAAGGTTTGCCGTTTTTTTGGGTTTATGCGGGTTTTGCCGCCTTCCCCATGCAACGACTTTTCACGTAATTATGCAGTGAAAACCGGCATATCCGTGTTGAATAAATTAACCGTTCGACGCGCGGTTTTTAATAGGTTAGTGTTCAGATTCCTCTATCATGATTCATGCGGATAGACCGGCACTTTCATTTAGTGGGATGACTGAACTTTTCCCCTTCAACTGACCTGCGTGAAGGTTTGCCGTTTTTTGGGTTTATGCGGGTTTTGCCGCCTTCCCCAACCAATGACTTTCCACGTAATTATGCGGTGAAAACCGGCATATTAGTGTTGAATAAATTAACCGTTCGACGCGCGGTTGTTAATAGGTTAGTGTTCAGTTTCCTCTATCATGATTCATGCGGATAGACCGGCACTTTCATTTAATGGGATGACTGAACTTTTCCCCTTCAACTGACCTGCGTGAAGGTTTGCCGTTTTATGGGTTTATGCGGGTTTTGCCGCCTTCCCCATGCAACGACTTTCCACGTAATTATGCGGTTAAAACCGGCATATTAGTGTTGATAGTTCATAAAGTATAAATGTAAAATCATCAGCGTCGATGTTCTAAGGAGAATCATTTCCATTAGAAGTGGCTCTTGGCCTTTTCTTTACAAATTTGGAATTGATCTACATGCAAACTGTATAATTGAGCTCCCTTCCATGTTGGGATGGGAGTGCCATCGAGCCGATACGCACCTGGTTCGGGATCTCGTTATTTACGCAGCATGTAGTCTCCATATTGAAGCTGGAATTTTATTCGTGTTTTCCCCAGCTGGGGTTCTACACGCATCAGTCTGCTCAGCGTTCATTGCGCCACGAGGTGCGCGAGCGTCCCATCTCTGACAAATGCTTCGACCATGTCCTTTACGTCTATGCATTCTTCTGTGTTGTGTCCTTTTGTCCTGTGAAAGTCACAGTATTTGCTCCGATCAGCATTGTGACGATGTCGGATTATTGGAGGCTTTGGCCATGGGAGCTCCTCAGTGGCGAATATCACGCTTTTGGTGAGCGGCGTCCATCTGGAGTTCTGGTTCGACCGTACGTTATCCCTTCCGCCTAACCGATGTTGCAAGCCGGATGAGGTGTCAAAGTTTACCCTTGACTGCAAAATGCCTAGCTTTCGCTTTTTGTTTAATCGGGCGGTAAGGACATTGTCTTCCCTTGTTTTCTGGGTGTAGAGGTTTGTGCTCTGGGGGAGATCTCTACCCAGTTGC
This sequence comes from Bidens hawaiensis, assembly GCF_021521415.1. Lineage (NCBI taxonomy): Eukaryota > Viridiplantae > Streptophyta > Magnoliopsida > Asterales > Asteraceae > Bidens > Bidens hawaiensis. The sequence goes on along the minus strand of NW_027497318.1, from coordinate 103,348 downwards.
TTCTCCGTTTCCGCAAAGCGTTTAGCTGCTGTCATGATGGCATCCCATGTGGATGGCATGCCATCTTTACCCGTTAAGGTGCGGATGAGCTCTGGGTCGTTCGAGCCCTGAATAAAAGCAGCGCGAACAAGATCTTCGCTAATGTTACCCAGACTTAGCTTCTTCGAGTTGAAGCGAGTGATGAAGTCTAGCAAAGATTCATCTTCCTCTCGAATGCATTTGAGGATTGTCCATTGCTCCTCGGTATACTTTTTTTGCTGGCTGAAGTGTTGGCTAAACTTCTGTTGGAAGTCTGCCCAGTCGTAGATGTGGTTGACCGGTAGACGATCGAACCACGCTCTAGCAGCCCCAACAAGCGTCATTTGGAACATGTAACACCACGTAGGTTCCGTCCAACTACTGACGTTTGCCCCCGCTATGAATCTGTTCAAATGATCATCTGGGTCAGATATACCATCATATGTGCCTATGCTGGACATTTGTTTGGCACTTTTTGGGGCAATTGCTTCCGCAATGTCCCTTGCAAATTTGGACGTTCCCGCATTTGCAACGTTTGGTCTGAATGTTTTGGAGAAGTCACGTGGACTTCCACCTGTGTTTTTTGGTTTGAAGGCTTCTCCAAAATGCCTTGTCGGTTGGGAGTCCGTTTCCTTACGCTTCCCTTTTGCCCTATGGCGAGGGTTCGCGTCGGTGTCGGATTCCTCCGAGTCATCGTCCAAGTATTCTTCGAATTCGTCAGCCTGTTGGACGGAACGCAAGCGTTCGTCCAACTCAGCTTGGAATTCCTTTTGACGTGCCTCCGCCCATGCCTTAACTTCATCGAGTGTTTGGCGGGGGAGTCTTGTTCGTTTCTCTAACTGGGTATCGGTGAATCCCAGTGAGCGATTATTTACTGCACTTGCCCCAGCTTGGATAACTGGGGTAGTGTTTGTAAAAACTGTGTAGCCGGTATTCCCCCCAGTAGCTGGGGTTGTGGTTACCGGAGTTTCTTTAACCATCTTTCCAGAAGTTTGAAAAAACTGGAGAAAAGTGAAGTTCTAGCTTTATGCACGGATGGCGCCAATGAAGAAACACTAACCGGACCCCGGGCAGATTACGAGTAACCTGGGGGTTAGATAGATGTTTCCCACGAGGGGTTAGACCCGGCAAAGATGGTTCTTCTGATAACCTGCAAAACAGACACTGTGAGCTTGTCACTGAGAAGGGGGGGGGGTTCCTCCTTGTGACCACCCTCCGGCGTGAGAATCAGACTAGATTGCTCTTTAAATATAAATGTATATTAAGAGATTGCTAGAGCAGATATCAGGTATATTATGATAAGATATGTTAGTAATGTGATGGTCATACCATTTGGGGTATTTATAGCCGAAGGTAGGTTTCCAAGGAGGTGTGGCCTGCTGAATAGTATTCCTGTTCTACCAACTGTGGCCTACGCACGTGCCCTGCTGGTAGTTGGTGGGTAGGCAGCGGCTGATAGTGACCAGGCCTACTGTGTACTATTCCTTTTCCACCAACTGCCGGCTATGCACGTGGTATGACAGGAGTTGGTGAGTAGGCAGCGGCTAATAGTGAAATACAGTACAGGAGCATGCTGCTCGCCATACTGTTGTCAATAAGCTGTCGTATCTTTAGTCAGATCTTTTGCCCATACCTCGTCAGGTACAGTACAGAAGATCTTCCCGTATCGTACGGACTGGCTTATTTGGGCGGGAGTATTCCCCCTCCCGCCCTTGTGCGGGATTGTTCCCGGCTTTGCTCATTCCTTCAGGTGACACTGAGTGATTGAGAGCTAAGTGCCTTGTGCGTGTAGCCTTGCTGCGCGGGTGGCCTTCCCTGATGGCTTGTATCCGCAGCTGCGGGAACAGGCAGAGTCCTTCACCATTGGGAGGCATTTCCTGCGGGAACAGCTTGCGTATTGCGCGTAAGGACGTCACGTCTCTAAGCATGGTGGGTCCTGCGGATCCAGTTGGTTTCTGCACAGACATCCCTCTTCAAGGTGAGTCTTGCGGGTCCAACTGGGCTCTGCTGGGACCTACCTCTTCAGTTGGAGATAAGTCAGCATCAATATTCCGTTGTTCTCTCTCTAAATTCACTCTCTACAACAGATCAAAAGCAATCCTCTCTCTGAATTGAAGAAAACAAATACATAGGTAACTTATAAATCGGCAATTGTTTTGAATCATTGTCTGTTGTTTTGATGTATGAAGGGATTCCAGCAGTGCAACAGTTAAAGTGCAATGGTGGTAGTCGGTTGGAATTTTCAATGACGATGATTCACTTAGCTAATTGTGCAGTTTCAAACTCAGTGCCTTCTATATCACTGTAAGTCCTCTTCGCGTCTGCTATGTAATTTGTATTGTATTCGTTTAATTTGTTTTGATATTTATGATTGCAAATACCCGCGGCCACCATAGTCTCCGACGGGCGGAAGGAAATTGACGGAAGTAATTGTTTATTGTTTATCATTGTTTTAAGGGTATCTAGGTGCGTGTTTCCAAGTTATTAGTGCAATTTGAATAATTAAATCATAATTAGATGGTTCAAATGGTTGATAACTATCATTATGTTGAAGCCCTGTGTGAATGACTACCAATATTCATTATGCTGTTCTTTAACAGGTTTGATGTGAAGGATGGTAAGAAAAAAAATGAAATAGGAGGGGTATAAACGGTGGATGCTGGAGCCTCAAGCTATTAGGGCTGAGTACGGTTCGTTTCGGTTCGGTTTTTAGGTGAAACCGAAAAGTCGGTTTTTCAAATTCACAAACCTATCGGCTTTCGGCTCGATTATAATCGGGTTTTTTTGTGTGTGTAGACATTGCAAAAGAATTCCTAAAGAATGAAAATGCACATTAGATTCAAAACACAACAAACTTGCAAGGGTACTAGAGTTTAAAATTCAATAAAATTCTTAATAATCATCTTAGTTTTGCAAGGGTACTAGAGTTTAAAATTCAACAAACTTGCAAGGGTACTAGAGTTTAAAAACACTAAAAGCTTAGTTCCAATATTCATTCTTCATCTTATTCATCTTCAAAGTTTACTCCAAATATTTATCATCTTCATAAGCTTCATCACCATCAACGGTAGATCCTTTGGGTGTTTTGATTTTGGTCATAAATCTAAGAAAACGCATATAATTATGTTAATATTTAAGTAAAAATACATATCGGTTCGGTTTTTTCAGTTTTTTAAGAATGGAAAACCGAACCGAAACCGAAAATTCGGTTTTTCAAGAAAAACAACGTCGTATGCTTCGGTTCGGTTTTTTCGGTTTGGTTTTTTTGATTAATTCGGTTTCGGTTCGGTTAATTCGGTTTTCTGCTCACCCCTACAAGCTATAGCCAATAGTTTTTAATCAATTCAAATTATATGCTTTGAAATGTTAGTAGAATAGGGGCAAGCTAACTATCAAACTAGCACATTCTTTCTAGACATCAAGCTAATTATAGTGAAGCATCTTGATATATTTATTTAGATAAACAATTAAACATTTCTTAAGTTTTGAATGGAGCGTTAAACAAGCTCATGGCTAGCTTGAAATCGGTTCATTTGTAAACGAGACGAGCAATATTTCAGCTCGCTAAGATAAACAAGCTGAGCTGGTGAATTTGTAAACATATGCACTTGTGATGATACTCGAGATGTCAAGTCAGCAGTCTCACATTGCAAGCTGCATAAACCTGGAATTCCCACTGTGAATAATAATAACTGTTTATGTGATAACATTTCTCTTTTAATTTATAAAAATTAAAGAAAACTAGTAGGAAAAACACCTGCCCGGGCATAACTTTACCACTGGTTCCACTGATATTAATTCCAGCATACAAGCAAGCCTTGTAATGTGCATCCGATATGTCTCCTCCAAACAACTTATCCGCTCCAGCACCACAGTAGTATGGGCCCTATGTGTTTTTAAAAAAAAATTGAAATAATTTAAAATAATAATAGTTGTTACCAATATTAATCTCATTGATAGTACCTGTGGACCAGGGTAACCTCCTGTTGGTCAACCAAAAGGCCAGTTAACATTTGGCTTAGGTAAAGTGTACTCTTGTTCAATCCCAAACCTATAATCAAATTTTATTAATAAAATGAGTTATTTTGAAAGGAGATGTGTGCTGACTTATAAAGTCAAACATACCAGGGTACTTGAGCTACAACTTTAGGATCTCTGAAAATTTCAGCAGCCTTAGCACGTTTGTTTGTAGGGAACGCCACGCCCTTGTGGTGTGTATGCGTCACATATAACCTTTAAGAAAAGATACCCGTTAGCAATGGCGGATTCAGAAGTTTAACTCAGTGGGGGTAAAAAATAATCAATAAAAAACTACGTAAAAATGTAAATACATACTTCATTAATTAAATATTACGTCGCAACATACCTATTACAATTGTTCTCTTCGTGATTACATCTTTTGGAAACGGTCAACTGCAGCTTCATTCGTAACACTAATTACGAATATGCTACAAATTACACAAGCCTCATATTGAAAATTGCACACAATATCATTAACTTCAACGAATAAAACTTAGAAAATAAGTCATACGGAATGAAAGCCATCATGTTTTGAAATAACTTTGTGTTAATCTCATTTAAACGCTCACCAAACTCTTAATAAGCATATCGACAATTTTGTTAGAACAATTAAAATTATACTAATGTTGATTGCAGATATTGTATCTTTGTGTTTTAGATGTGACCTCTGTCATTGATATAACTTCTATGAAACAATATTCACTCTAAAAAACTCAAATCTCATAAATAAAAAAATAAAATGAACATAAATATAAACAACCGTGTTCTTCGTTTAATCGAGCATTAGGTTCTTGTTCTCTTTCTTTTAATCAATCATTAACCAGCAGGAATACACGTGGGCTAGGCTTTAAATCTTGTTCAGTGGGTTGAAACTTGAAAGATTGTAGAGTATGAGGGCCTAATAAAAAAGAAAGGGGGAGTAAATGTGCTTTTATCCACATTTACACTATAAATTCTATTAAATACACAATCTCATAGGACCCTGAGTGGGCTAATACCCCCCCTGACGATAACTTCCGTCCGCCACTGCCCGTTAGAGTTAATCAAATCAAATCTATAATTCCATTTTACTTTGCAACTTTTATATTAAAAGGTTACCTAAATAATTAAACTCACCAAGATGTTGTTACCGCCACGGAAAGGATCCTTAAAGATCGCCTGCGGGCTGAAATATTAAATTTTAATGGAATTCTCATTAAAATTTGTCATAATTTGTCACTAATTGTTATTGATAACAGTCCAATAATTAAGAGTGTGGTTGATTAGAATGGAAGTCTTCTGTCTGAATAAGTGATGGAATATATTCTTTCTGTGAGATGGCTGTTGTTTTAGCATAGCCAAATCAAACAGAATGTTCTGAAGATGACATAATACACACAAGTATAATATATTGGTTGTATGATAGATTATCAAACCCGATGGGAAAATCTGCAATTGATTGCAAAAGTCTTTCCTCCATCCCCAATATCGCCTTTACTAATGGTAGTAATACTTTTGATCTCACATCAATTCATATTATATTTTTTTTTGGGTAACGCATTGACTGTGTTTTTTAGGTCATTGCCCTGGCTCACCCAAGTTAACTCTATACTTGAGGCTACCTGATATGTTTCGAAAAAAAAGGTATATGCAGTGCACAATGTATATATTTCTTATTGCGGTCAACAAAAGTATATAACGTTTTATTTTGTTTGCTTTAAGGTGTAGTTATAATAAACATTATATTATTGTTTATGTGTTCAAATGGATGCTCTAATTTCTCATGGATTAAAAAGCTATTACGCGTGTGTTGGAAAGAGTCCTAACGCTTACTAAAGCCCGTCAAAAATTTCTTAAGGCTATTTTTAGAAACGAACTATTATGTTCATTATACGAAGACCAGGAAGAATGATAATCAAATGAGGTGTGCCCGTTTTTTCATTTTTTATTTTTAGAATGAGAGGTGTGCACGTGATATAATGAATTATATATTATATATTTTGGTTTTGTCCACTGTTATTTATTTATTGTTTTGAAACTCTTTTATTTATTATTTAATGAAATAGTTATTAAAAATTATTGGGTTAAAACGGTTTCTTTTCAAAACCTGAATGCTTAAACTTATTTACCCGTCGATCCGGCTCAGTTTGTAAACAACCCGAGCCCTAGCCAAGGCTAGCTTGGCCCGTTGGCTTGTTTAGCTGGTTTATTGGCCTGTTTAAATTAAAGTCCAATGATCTTGGATGTTAGAGGCCAATGTCAGAACTGTTTTTTGGCAATTTTTACTTTTTAAGACAACTTTGTCATGTTACTTAAGATTGATCGTTGATCTGGGCATTTTCTAGATATCATGTTATATTTGACTTTTTGAAGGTAACTAAATATTTTAGCAACAGAACTTTATATATAATTATAGTTACAAAATATATTAAATTTAAATGTAACTTATAACACTAATCACTTTATTAGTCTCTGACAAAATAGGTCAGGTCTGATCAATGGCTTGGGTTGACCCATAATCATTTTTTTAAGCATTTTAAAAGATTTTGTGTAGATAACTAATGCGTTAGTTAGGATTTCAAAAACAATTTTATTGATATAATAATTTGTATCTTTAAACTAGAAGATTCAAGAGGCTGTTTGCATTAATGTTTTATAACGAAGGTTGTTTGTTTGATCAATGTTCGTTTATTCAAATGCCAAATTACGTTAGGAAGAATCAAAGAAGGAACAAGGGAAACTAGAAAAAAGGAGCTTCGTAAGGCTTACAACTTTACAACTAAATGATATTTGAAAAGCAACTTTTAAAGGGTGTTTAGGATTTGCTTATTTAAAAAGCTTATATGCTTTATCACACTTTTCCAAAAGCATATAAGCATATAATTATAACTTAATACTTGCATCAATTTTTTAGAATCAATATTCTTTCATAACGCCCTCTCACCTGGTCAAAGGTATGTTGAGATTTTTATTTGAAATCTTGAATTCTAGCTCGATTATTCTAGATCAATATTGCATGAACAGTTGAAGCAAATTTGAATATTTGGTTGTATTCATTCAATAAAGTTTGTCATGTTGAACTTTCTGGGCATCCGAACATGTAGTAAAACAACGACCCTTTTTATGGTTTAATGCGTATCTTGTGGCAACATGTGAATAAAAATGTGAAATGATGAAACTGGACAACACCAAAAGACAGCGCATGGTTGGTACATGTGGTATTGGGAACACACTCTTCTAAAAGACTCCATGGATAAAGAACTACCCAAGTTGAATAAACGTTTAGAATATAAAAAGGTGCAACACTTTTTTTGTTGCTTTCCACCTTCATAATAATTACTAATATATAGTTTTATAAGTAACATGTAATTTTTTTGTTTGTCCATAACTTATGTTGTGTGAATAAACATATTTGCAACCAGCTTTCATTTTAATTAGCAGGTCATGTTTTGGTGATGAAGTAAACGGTATGAAAACATAGGTGCTTGAGAGGCTTATGAGGAAATTAGTGCTCAGGTTGTGCTAGGAGACTGAACTACAGAAATAACGGTATACAACTTTACCCATTGACTTTTTGTTACTATGTAATTATTCAGACTTTTTTTTTGTTAATTTAATCATGAAAGGAAGTGTAACTCGCTGACTCTTAAATGGGTTGTGTTCATGGGTTGGTAGGTCCATCTTGTCATGAACGTCAAAATATGGGTCCTCCATTTGCTGATGTGGTCCCTGCTGTTAATTACTTGGTATCACAATAGTATGATCCCTCATTAATCCTGTTCAAGCTTCTAGAAGGTCTTCTTGTGGTCAACGGTCTATTGATGATAATGAAAAGAAACGGATATTTAAACGTTGACGGGTAGTTTTGTGTTTTTGTGTGTTGTTATTATGAAAAGGGCATTTGATGTTGTTTTTGGCATCGTAACGAAGTCGGTAACTAAAGATTTGACATTGTTACTGGTTTAGGATAGAAAAGTTTAGGACACTTGCATCAATACATCATATATGATATATTTTTCGTATACCTTTTGTTAAAAATAAAGTTCCACAATATTTGATCAAGATCTATTCTCTTTATTACCTTACATGATAATTGTGACTTACGATTAAATTGTTACAAGAAGTGTAATCTATATTTGAGAAAAACAAGCATCCTCTACCAATTGCAACATGTTCCCATAGTTAGTATGACAACAAATATAATTAGCAGATGTCAGCTAATTTAGTGTTTGGTCTCAAGGAAATAATGTACAAGAGATGAAGTAAACAGTAAATCTATTGCTATGGTACCATACGGAATTAAACAGTTATTGACAGAGTCCTTGTTGCATCACCGTAGCATCGCAAACCAAACTCATACGGATGGAATTCCCATCGTGCACCGCCGCAATGCGCGGGCACACCTACTAGTGTTAATTAAAAATTCTTTTAATAATAGTTATGTTCATTGTTTAAGCATTAAATTATTATTTATTATTATTAATAGTTTAATTTTATGATTAGTATACATTTTTTATTTTTGTTACTTTACCACGAATTAGTTGTGTTTTTTAATATTATTGTTGTTGTGATCGTAACAAACGATTTTTTTAATAGTTCTGATAACTACTCGACCATTAATTTATCATACTATTACTAATAGTTCTACTTTTATCATTAGTTAACCAATTTAATTACTAACCATTACGCAATAATTTTTAAAAACAAACAAATTTTACTCGGGCATTACGTAACCGCCAAACACAACGAAAAGTTTGGATTCAAAAGCTCACTTTAAATCTATATACCTCAGTTAGAAAGCTAGTTGTTCAATATTGTCTTTTGAAATGTACTTTAAAATTTTTTAGAGATAGTTAGGCATGGATGTAGTAGAGGAAACGGGGTTCGGAGATGAACATATCCACTCATTCCACCTCAGCCGGATAAATCAAGAGAATAAAAGGAACCTTGGATTATATTTGTTTTTATCTATCATGATGTACAATATTAGATATAACAAGGAAAACATAAGAATAAATCTTTATTTCCCTTTCATTAAAATAAGATACACAAAATAAATTCTATTAGCGACCATGACCTTTATGACTAGGACCTGATGGAACATCTCGTTGAGGAACAATAAACTTTGTAGGAATGTGTGGAGCTCCGGGGTTAGGACCTCCGGGAGCTACTCGTTGAGGAACGCTGAACTTTGTAGGAATGTGTGGTGCACCAGGATTAGGACCTCCGGGAGCTACTCGTTGAGGAACGCTGAACTTTGAAGAAATGTGTGGTACACCAGGATTAGGACCTCCGGGAGCTACTCGTTGAGGAATGCTGAACTCTGTAGGAATGTGTGGAGCTCCTGGATTAGGACCTCCAGGAGCTACTCGTTGAGGAACGCTGAACTTTGTAGGAATGTGTGGAGCTCCATGATAGAGCTACTCGTTGAGGAACGACTTCAGACATGACCCTCCTCTTATAACACTTTAATGCCAAGTCATGAACCCGTAGTTTTCTAGCGTACCACATATATCATTACTAGTTTTTATATCAAGAGACGAGTAGTTTGAAGATGGTTCAGCTTCCGATTTTGATAAACAGGTCGATAAAACTAGCAACAAGCAGAGGATTGATCTATAAAAACTACCCATGGCGTCTATGGTAAACAGGAAGGCTGGACAAGGTCTTATATAGCAATAAAACTTTAGAATGATATTAACGTAACGGTGTTTGAAAACATCGATATACGTAAATCATTTGTTGTTAGTTAAACTAACTCATGAACTAAATATGAAAATTTAATTGTGTACTTTTAATTTGAAACAAGCGAATTAGCATTTTGATATGTTTAATAAATGCTGTAAAATACAATAAAAATATGTAAAATGTGTATTGCTAAAAATATTAGTCATAAAACTTGTCTTAAAATAATAATCCTATAGTTTACGCATCTGCTAAAATTAAATTTTCCACGTGAAGCAAACGAGACTCCAAACGCAACACTTGTTTTCGAGGTGAGGTATATACATGTTACATATAACTAGATGACATACATAAATAATTACGCACCATATGTGGATGATGACAATGCGGCATGCAAAATGCATCACTATGTGTATAATAACACAACATGTGTATATAATGGTTCGTTTTACATATAATTATGCAGCTAATCATTTAATTATATTTATATACTTCCACACTATTATAATAAAAATTTAATCATTGTTTTTTTATATATAAAAGTCACTTTAAATATCCATCATTAGTGTACTTTAATTAAATTATTTAATTCTCATGTTTTTATATTATGTTATAAAACCACCAATCAATTTACGACGGTTATGTAAGTATAAAAAGTGGTCATATTGGATAGAAATATAAAAAAGGTAACCAATAAACTTTTACTACTTTTTATGTCTTTGTCCCCTCTTTTTCTTAACAATTGAATTAAAGAGATTAGTTGCCCAATTTCTTTTCACACACTTGTCACACAAATTTCACATTTTGTTATATCTCAGATGTATATCAGGGTGTAATCAAGAGAAGGCACCTCTTAAGGAGAGAACTCTATAATTAACAGGGAATTTGTTTTAATTTTAAAAAAATAAAGTATAATTTTTTTTCTTTCATTATTCTTATATCTTAATAATGTTCCCAAAAAAAAAAAAAACAAACCCATTAGAGTAGTGCATGGGTTCAATAGTATGTATTGCATATGGTAGAACAGTATTTCGCATATGCAGTACTCATTATTGCTGTTATGCGATATAACCATTTGTACATATGCACTACATGGACTTTTTTTATATGTTTTTATTTTTACATACAATACATCACTATTATGCATGTACAATACAAACTATTCCACATATACAAAACATCACTATTTCACATACGCAATGCACACTAATGCACAGATGTAATACAGCGTTATTGCATATGTTAATTACATTGACTTTTTTTATTTAGTTTTATTTTTGTTTTTATTTTTTTCACATGAAGAATATCAACAACAAGTTAGGACAGCAAATCCCACTAACATTAAATGGCTCAGTTATGAGCAAGCATAGACGGCTCGATTATGAACAAGCATAGACGGCTCATTATGACCAAGCATAGATGGCTTGGTAATGACCAAGCATAGACGGCTTGGTTATAAGCAAGCATAGGAGGATCGGATATGGGAAAGCATAGGAGGATTGGTTATGGGCAAGCATAGATGGCTCGGTTGTTAGCAAGCATAGAAAGCTCGGTTATGAGCAAGCATATATGGCTCGTTATGAACAAGCATATATAGATAGGCTATAGGCAAGCCCAAATGGATCGTTTATGAGGAAGCATGTCTGAACCCAGTTGTGGATTGATTGATAGATAGAAATACTATAAGTAAATAATGAATGACCAATGTTAAGTTATGTATGAGTGTTTGAATGATGTGATTTTATTCTTAGTCGTATTCTATGAAATGAATGTAAAAGAATAACTCATTGATTTCGTGGTATAGCTGACTTTTAGTATGCATGCAGGTATCATCGATGTCGTGGGGAGCTTGAGTGGCGTACAAGACTATCCATATTTAAAAGTTAGTTAGAGAAAGAGGAGTTAATGTAAAAGTTTTAGTTCCCTTTGAAAATTGAATGTTCTCCACTGTTTTAAACAGATTTCATGTGTAAATCCAATGTTATGGAGGGTGACGAGGTCTGGGCCCTACACTCTAGCCTCTAGGATAGGTCTCACACCCATGTACATTACGTTTTATCTTGTCTAAATAACCAGTTTGGATTGAAGCGTTATTTAGCGCGACGCAGACGCCTACTAAACCTCTCTCTTGAGAAGTTTTCAATAACACTATAACTTTATTGATTTGTTTATGATCATATACTTAATTATATTATTGTTTTATTATTGTTCATTTGACCATTGCTTGAACACAAATTTATTACCATGTTCTTATTTTTTACAACCAACAAAGTTAAGTTTGGCCGCCGGGTACGCCCAATAGAAAAAGGCTACCATGCCTGCGATCATAGACATCGGTGGTGAACCGACCCATTATCATTCCATAACATCCCACCACTCGACCACTATTATAAATCATTGGCTCACCTAAGAGATTTTGTCACGAATGAGACTTAAATCAACGACCTTCCCATGAAAAAAGTGACTAGGGAAACGCTAGTATGTTAATTTAAAATCCTTTTAATAATAGTTATGGTCTTTGTTTGAGCATTAAATTATTATTTATTATTATTAATAGTTTAATTTTATGATTAGTATACATTTTTTATTTTTGTTACTTATTTTACCACGAATTAGTTGTGTTTTTTATTATTATTGATGTTGTGATCTTAACAAACGATTGTTTTAATAGTTTTGATCACTGCTCAACCATTAATTTATCATATTATTACTAATAGTTCTAATTTTATCACTAGTTAACCAATTTAATTTCTAGCCATTACGCGATAATTTAAAAAAAAATTGTACTTGGGCATTACGTAACCGTCAAACACAACGAAAAGTTTGGATTCAAAAGGTCACTTTAAAACTATATACCTCAATTAGAAAACTAGTTGTTCAGTATTGTCTTTTGACATATACTTTAAAATTTTATAGAGATGGTTAAACATGGATGTGGTGGAGGAAATAGGGTTCGGAGATGAATATATCCACCTTCCACCTCAACCGGATAAATCAAGAGAATAAAAGGAACCTTGGATTATATATGTTTATATCTATCACGACGAACAATAATTAGATATAACAAGGAAAACATAAGAATAATTCTTTATTTCACTTTCATTAAAATAGGATACACAAAATAAATTCTATTAGCGACCATGACCTTTATGACTAGGACCTGATGGAACATCTAGTTGAGGAACGAAAAACTTTGTAGGAATGTGTGGAGCTCCTGGGTTAGGACCTTCGGGAGCTACTCGTTGAGGAATGCTGAACTTTGTAGGAATGTGTGGAGCTCCTGGATTAAGACCTCCGGGAGCTACTCGTTGAGGAACGCTGAACTTTGTAGGAATGCGTCGGGCACCGGGATTAGGACCTTCGAGAGCTACTCATTGAGGAACTCTAAACTCTATAGGAATGTGTGGAGCTCCTGGATTAGGACCTCCCGGAGCTACTCGTTGAGGAATGCTGAACTTTGTAGGAATATGTGGAGCTCCTGGATTAGGACTGTCAGGACTGGACCTGGCACAAACCTTAGTAGGTTGACAAGAACACACAGATCTAATAAACCCAAAGGCCTCCTGAATATCCTAGCGGAATCAGTATATTCAGGGGATGGGAATGAAGGTATGAAATTTAAACGAAACAATAATAGATATTCAGTAATATCAATAAACAGAGACAAATATTCACTGCATCGAATATATCATTAATGTAACAGTGAAAGGAATGTCTAGGGTTTCGTGAAGGCGGCGGCGGTTGTACAAGAAAAACACAAAAGGAATATTCGCTGAAATGTTTGTGCTCTCGTATTCCGTGCCTAACCATGCATATAATAATGGAAACCTAGGATGCTATTTATAGGCCCCGACATTCCTTCTAGAATACCCTAATCGTTACATAATGAGTGACAGAATAAATACAAGTGTAAAACAAGTGTTCGAGTATGATGTATCTTGTTCGAGAAGACTTGATATGCCCAGCATGCTCGATGCAATACTTCGAGCATACTTTACTTAGAATATTTTCAGATAGAAAATATTCTCCTCTAGCACGCTTCAATCTTCTTGACCAATCCTTGCTTTGCTCGAATAGATCCATCGAGCAAGCATATTCTTCTTGATGTCTTCAATCCTGCCTTATAGACTTATTGAACAATCTTCAGTATACTCAGATGTATAGCTTGCTCAGGACTAAACCATGCTCGAAGTCTATACTTAGAACATTTGACATCATCTTTATTGCATCCATGCTCGACCCACCAATGTGCTTGGAGCACTTAGTTTAAGCTAGATGATCAAGTTGTTTGCTCGATTGGAAATCCATACTAGATGAAGAACACGTTTGCTCGGCGAAGTGTAGCTAGCTCGAAGCCTTCAACACTTAGAAGAATTCACTAAAGTAAGTCTGAAACACCATGCTTGAGGTAGTAGAATCATGTTCGATGGTCCAAGCTTGCTTGAAGTCCATACTTAGCCGATTTGTTGAGAAGGTTGAGAAGATTCCAATCTTCCTTGTAAATATCCGACTCAACAATACCCCCTAGATTGGAACAAGCTCAGATACACCAAAACATACCTGCATATAGTTACAAATGTATCAATTTTCTAAAGATAGTCAACTTAGGTAAAGAGTCACTACATTACATAAAGGGAATTATGCTACTTGGGCATTACACATCAAATTCAAATTAAATGTCAAAAATCAAAATACACAAAATAAGAACAAAACATAAATGATAAGCAAGAAAAAGTTTGATCATCCATAGGCTCCATCCTGCTATCTCCTACCCTGGCTCCTTTCAGCAGCTTTCTTCTTTCTGAGTCTTACTATGGTAGCCCTTTGCTTAAACATTTCAAGTTCAACACCATCCTGAGATTCCAAAGGGACTTCTACATTTGCAATATCTTGAAGATCTTGGATGTGTAGAAACTGCAACTCATCATCATTTTCAATTACAGCAATAGTTCTTCCCAAGGAGTTTCTGAGTGATACAGAGTTACTTTGCCTGTTATATGTAAGATGAACAATTTGTCCATCTTGTTGAAAATGTGAGTTTAGCTCTTGCATCTCTCTTCTCATTGCCAAACACTCTCTTAATATTTGTCCTTTTGAGCTTGAGCTGCTGGCTTTGAGTGTTGCTGCTTTCTCTGATTCCCAAAGGGAGTGCTCAAATAATCTGACATCACTTAGCCTTTTCCTCCTTCTCTCCCTCTCTGCTTCAGTGTGAGCTTCTCTTCGTTTTTGATTGAGGAATGGAAATCCTTTTTCAAATTATTCCTTTAAGAACGTAGAGAGATCATTCCTTTGTTGGCCAGCAAATGTATCTCTTTGTTGATTGTCATGTAAGTCCAGCTGAGCCATTTTCTCTAACTGATCCTTTGAGAAACTTCTGAAATCATCTCTGAATATGTTATGAGTCTCTTTACCATCTTCAGTTATTACCCTCAAGGTCTTTGATCTCTTGTCGAAATAGAGATTTGTTGGCAAGTTTAGATTTCTTTGTGGGACCTCAGGTCTTACAATCTCAGATCTTATAACAGGTCCTCTAGTTCTTGTTGATATGACTTTCTTCCCAACCTTCCTTTCAGATTCTTCAAACCATTTTCTGATTGTTTCACCAGTTTGTACTACCAAATTTAACATGTTTGCACCTCTTTTGTGCAGTATGCTTATCATTTCAGCTCTTTCTTTTTCTTCTCTTCTCAATTTGTCTGCCAATACTTGTCTTTGAGTTTTCAAAAATAGCCTCTGCTCCTCTATTATATGTTTCAATCAGTTGCTCATGAGGCATGCTATCAAACTCAGCTTCAGCATCCCTTTGTCTAATAATATGGCTTTTAAGGTCTGCACTCTAGCTGGATCTTCAAACCATTTCACAGCTTCTGCTTTCTTCTTCTTCTCAGCTTCTTCTCTTTCTTTATCCATCTTCATCTTTAATTTCCTTTCCCTTTCACAGTCTTCAGTGCATTTTGCATCTTTATGTGAATCCTTCACCATTTGCACTTTTCTTTTTAATTCTTCAAGGGTCAGGTCGATGAGAGATTTATAATCGAATCCATGCAATTGCAGGAACTTGATATCTTTCTGTTTACTTTTCACTTCTTCATAATCTCTTTTGTCACGAGCCTCTTTTTCAGCCATTTCCTGACGTTTCTGATTTGCCTCATCTTCTTTCTTTCTTTGTTTTTCCTTCTCTTTCTTCCTTTTGTTGCACCCCATGGGACATTCTTTATCTTCATGTGATTCTTCCATTTTATTGACTCTCTCCTTTAATTCCTCAATGGATAAATCTTTGATGTGGTCATATTTGTATCCATGCATTCTGAGATACTTGATATCTTGTGTTTCATTTTCATCTCTTCAAACAAAATCTTTCCTTCATCTTCTCTTCTTTTCACCTTTTGTACAAAGTTTGCTCTATCATCAACTAGTGCATTCCTGTACATTCTATCAAATGTGTCAAACGATTGCAGATTAAGAAAAGAAGGTCGATGTCCAGTTTTCAACAAGAAGGCTCTTTTAGTTTCTTTGCTCCTCCATCCTTCTGCCTCTTATGCAATGCTTTCTCTGGACATCCTCTGTAAATATTTTGGGTCATAATTAAGGCTCAACAGATAGGCTTTATCTTCATTTTCTTTGTCTTTTGCCCTTTCTTCATCTTCTTCAACTTCCAACTATTCATCCAAGTTATGTAGAGCCTCTATCATCGGTTCTTCAGTTTGAGTGACAACTAGCTCATCAACAACTTTGATCTTAAATCTTCTCTTGTAGAACTTCTTGATTGACTTTTGTCGTTTGGCCTTTGGGATCTGTATCTCTGATGTTTCTTTTCTCTTCACAGATTCTCTAACCTCAGGCTCTGGCTCATTTATAACTGGTTCAGTCACCATAGGCTCAATAACCACTTCAGCCGGTTCATCATCAATAATCTCTTCAACTCTGGGCTATGTAATGTGAGGCTCATCATCAACAACTTCTTCAAATATAGGCTCTAGTTTTCAGCTTGTGGCTCACTGCATCTTTGTTGTATTTCCTTTTGTGACTTTTTAGCAGCAGTCACAATATCAGGAGCATGTCTTTCAGGGTTCTTTAAAATATCTTGATGAGTTTTTAATACAACCAATTTGACAAGCATTCCATAAGTAAGCCCTGTAGATTGTTGTTCACTTGATTCTGGAATTGTTGGGACTAACTCAAGCTTGTTCTACTCTGTTTATGGAGCCTCAAGCTCAGACTCATCTTCAGTTTGTGCCAATGGAGTTGGTTCTTCAGATTGTTTCCTTTTTAATTCCTCTATGTCTGTCCCTATAGCCTTATCAGCCATTCTTTTTCAATCTTTCTTCTTCTTCATCCTTCTTCTTCATAGCAATCAAGGTTTTAAGGACTTGCTAATCAATCTCCTCTTCTTCTTCTTCAACAGTAACTCTAGCTCTTTCTTCGTTCATCATTTCTATCACTATTTTGACTTATTCTACTTCAGCTATATATGGGTCATTCACCTCATTTTTCTCGAGTATTTCATCTCCAGAGGTCACTTTTGGAGTGGCTTTTGGTTGGAAATCTTCTTCAGTCAAAGCAACCCCTTTCCCCTTTTGTTTTCTTTTCTCTATCTGCTCTGGGGTTTCTTCTGCAATTTCAGTCTCCCCCCTCTTCACCAGCATCTCCCATATACTCTTCATTAATCATCTTTAAAGCATTGGAGGTTCCCACTTCAGCCTCTTCATCACTAGGCTCAATATAAGTTTCATTGATTAGTTTTAGAGCATTAGCTTCTTGATCATTCCCCCTGTTTTGGTGCATCTGAGGTCTTCTCAACCTCAGCCTGCTCTAGGGCTTGAATTTGTTAAAGGGCATGTTGCAGAGCTTGCTCTAGGGCCATATTCTTCCTCTCTAGAAATGCATTTTTATCATTAAGCATAATGTTCTGAAATTCCAATTCTGCAATTTCAGATATGAGGTCATAGACATTTGGACTTGAAGGTGGTGTCTCTTGGGTAGGCTTGAATTCAGGTTCAGAAAATGGTTCAGGTGAAGAAGTTTCAGGTGATGGAAATGTGTATGCTTCTGTTGCGTGTTGGATGTCTTGGGATGTAGGAATAGTTTCAGATTGAATAGGTTCATTTAAAGGTGAAGTTGGTGGTGTAGGAACATATGTTTCTTGGGTAGATTGTTTGGTTGGTGATATGAGTGGTGAAGAAATGATTGGTTCTTGAGTAGGTTCATGTGTTGGTGAAATTGGTGGTGTTGGAAATGATGTATCTTGAATAGGTTTAGGGCTTGAATAGATTGGTTCAGTAGTGGCAGGGGATGAGGGAACTGTATCATCTGCAGGTTCAGATCCAAGAGAGGATGTATCTTCCATGTCTTCAACAGGATCCGCGGAGTCTGGTGGTGTGATCTTTTGGATAGTTTCAGTTACATTTGAAAACACATTAGCAACAAAAACATCTTCATCTAGTTGTGCAGTTGCCATTTCACTAGAACCCACAGCTGGTTCTTCAATTGGTTCTTTAACCTCTGCAGTTGG
The DNA here is from genome assembly GCF_021521415.1 of Bidens hawaiensis. Lineage (NCBI taxonomy): Eukaryota > Viridiplantae > Streptophyta > Magnoliopsida > Asterales > Asteraceae > Bidens > Bidens hawaiensis. The sequence goes on along the minus strand of NW_027497318.1, from coordinate 85,134 downwards.
TTCATTAACACCCTCAAGACTTTCCATATGAACATCTGGATCAGGACCCACGAACACAACCACTTCATTACCAACCGGGTCAACAACTGGTTCATTTCCTTCATCATCATGACCCATTTCTTCATCATTGTGAGCTTCATGGTCAAATTGTTCTACAGCAGGCTCATCTAACACTTGTTCTGCCTGTGGTTCAATAACTGCAAGATCATTATCAACACAATCATTGTCATCACCCTGGTCATCACTATCATCAGAATCAAAATCACTCTCGTCTTCTTCGTCTTCTTCTTCTTCTTCACTTTGATCCGGTGAGAGAGGAACTTCCATTACTGCAATGTTCGGATCAAGCAACCAAGGAAGGATGTCCCATTCAGCATTCTCATTAAATAGACTTCTTGCTCCCTTGATTCTCTTGCATATGTTTGGATCTTATACCCTTAGCAGTTCTCCAGCCAAATTCAGACCGTTCAAAGATCGATTAATGATTATTTGCAAGAACCTAGCATACATCAGCAACTTCTGATTTCCTTCCTTCTCAGCATTGCTCAACAACCCATTGAAGATAAATCTTGAGAAATTGAATGATTGGCGAAACAATATAGCTACAGTCATTGTAACACCCCGGCTTAAGCGGAAACGCCCGAGTGTGACGTACAGATTGCCCAAACACACGTGGCACTATTAAGTGACCATAATAACATTAATTCATTAAATTTCCAAGTACACAAGTTCAAATAAGAATACAAATTGAAGTCAAATCATAATAAAAACCAATGTCTCGTTTTTTAAATAACCTAGTTATCTAAGTGTCTTCAATAGTTCAATCTCTAATCACGGTACCTGTAACATATGTATAAAATATGGTCAGCTATAAATATAGCTGGTGAGTTTCCACAGTTTAAATACGTACTTAAAAACCATACAATTCATAGACATGTGATAAACGAGCAAGTAAGTCCTTTCCTGTTGGTACAACCAACGTACTTGGATAATCGCGCAAGAAAGGTCCTTTCCAATTGGTAACAACCAACGTACTTGGATATGAGGCCCTTTTCCACTCGATACAAATGGATCAGAGTGCAAAGGGGGGCGTATGATCATACTTAATGAGGCTTCCCAATCGTACAAGTAATACAAGTCGCACACAAGTCCATATACGAATTGTAGTTTTGTAATAGAAGAAACAATGCTTGAATTTTTATAAGGATACATATGCTACCCCAAAACATTAAAACATTAAAAAGGGGTGGTGAAAAACTCACCTTAGTAATTGAAGTGAAAAAGAAATAAGAATAACTCGGAGGCGTCAAAGGGAACCAAAGCGGTCAATCCGTACGAACTATAAACAAGAATAAACACGACTTTTTAACGAATATTATAACGGGATTTTAAGGTTGGTTAATTGCATGAATAACTTTAGAAGTTAGTTATCATTTTATTATAATTCATTACAAATTTTATGTCTCTTAGATTATTAAATTATTATTTATGTTTTAACGAGAATCGGTTATTAATATGATTTTAAGTATTTTAACGGTGAGGATATGAAGTTTAAACATTCGAAATACTTGAACTATTGTTTACAAGTCGAAAATATAATTATTGCATTAACGAAACAATTTTTAGTAAATTAAAGTTTACGTTATGATAAGTAAACGATTTTTAATAATGGTTTACGAAAACGAAAAACTTGGTTTTTAAGCGTAAAATGGTGAGATATTTTTTATAGTTAATTTACATAATTTTTATGTAATTTAAAAAGGGTTTTATAAATTTATTTTGATTTTTAAATGATTTTTTTTAAATGATTAGAGTAAATTAATAAATAATAATTTATAAAAACATATATATAACCAAAAAAAGGTTCTAACCCGGGGTTTCGAACCCGGGTCTCGGTGATACGGGTTTACGGTGTTAACCAACTGCTCTGGGTAGGACATTCGTTAAGAACATGGTTTCTAATAAATATATATATCATTAGTTTTATATGGTTTAATAATAATAATAATAACATAATCCAAAAATAAAGAGCTTGACCCGGGTTTCGAACCTGGGTCTGATGTTTACAACGCTACAGAGTTAACCAGTGGGCTATCATTGATGTTCAGATTAGATATGAAACCGGTTATTTATAAGTATTAGTTTTGATTCATCTTCTTCAACAACAAACCCTAGGATTAACAACTTTAATTTACATTGTGTTTGCTTAAATTACACTAGGGGTTTTGTTTGTTGGATCAAAACTAATCAAATACATATTACAATTACCTCAATATTTAGAAAAGTTTTTCAAGGCATATCATTATGCTTGAAGAGCAACAAATGAGACATCTATTCTCGAAACACTTATAGAAAAGTTTTCAAAGTATATCAGTGTGCTCGAAGAGCAGCAAACAACAATTTCAAGTATAAGGTCATTCTCGAAGCATTTTTGAGAATAAATCTATCACCTCTAACATACTCGAAAACACTTGTATCATTTCAGATTTCATTTCAAAACATAACATCATTAGTCTAGCAAGCTAGACAACTTTCACACTCAAACTTTGCTTAAATCAATAAGATATATCATTTAAGAACACTGTTTTGACTTAAACAAAAGTTTAAGGTGAGTAAGAGATCAAAATTCAGTTGATATTCATTTCAAAACATTTCTAGAGAGATCTCAACATGGGATCATATTGTTCAATAACTTTCACACCATTTCATAGTTGGCGTTATGATGACTTAAGTCAGGTTGACATTAGGTATTAGCACCTATCATGATTATCATGGATTTCTGTTATATACTTAAAGTTCAATTGATGCATAAGGTCAAAATGGTAAACACTATGGACTTCGGGTTGTCCCTAATCTCTTCTCAAGACTTATTCCAAGTCAATTTGACTTCAACCCCCTGATGCCTTGGTCAAAATAGTTTTGATAATTTGAGCAGTTTATTTAAAAGACAGACTTTAAGGTTGAACGTTGGACTTACATGCCATCCGGACTTACATGCCTTAGATTCAGGGTGTTTAGGACTTATTTGAATGCCCCACCCCTATAGTTCCCTTGGTGCCCCTTTAAGTCTGATTATTTTAAAACTTATAATAGTTATAATACTTTGCTTGTAATTAAATTTTTTTTTTCTTTTTTCTTTTTTTTAATAATAATCTATTATATAGTAGTTGTTATTATTGCTGCTCAGATACAAAAGAAAGTAATTTTTGTGTTACCAAAACATCAATAGGCTCGTGTATGACTGGATAATTACTTTTTTTGCCCATCATTCGGAGAGATGTGTAAGGGAACATACCTTAATCTTCAAATATATCACCACATCAGACTTTGCATGATCATTATATTTGTATCACATAGGAAACTACACTCATGAAAAGGTACCATACAAATTGTCAATTACTGAACAGAAATCTTCTAAGCCTATAATCCATGTGTTAGGAGATTAAACAATTTTATATCATTTCCCATTGGTTGGATACAATCCCTATTTTTAAAAACATTTAAGTTTCTACAAAGCTTGTAACTGAATAGTATTATCATTTCTCTAATGAGTTCACCAAAAACTATTTGTTAAATCAAACACCATATTAATTGTTTCAAAAATCACTTTCTTTGAAAAATTCACTTTGCACTTGATTTTGAAAAACAATTTTTGTCATTTAAGAACATGTAATTACAAACAGCACCTAAGATTCACATAATCAGCATATTCATCAAAATGAAGAATATTTCACTCGAGCACATATGAATCCTATCAATCATAATCAGAATCAATCATTTCAATGCATGTACTCGAAATACTTAGAAAAAGTTTCAAGACATTTCTTTGTGCTCGAGCAACAAACCTGTGCTCGAAATACTTAGAAAGGTTTTCAATACATATGTCTGTGCTCGAATAGTAGAAACATGTTATCTGTGCTCGAAATACTTATAAAGGTTTTCAAGACATATTGTTTGTGCTCGAAGAGCAACAAAATCAATTTCAAGCACAGATTCATGCTCGAAGCACTCAAATCAATCAAAATAGATCAAACAAGCAAACAATCTAACATACAAGTCATAATCAGTAACCAAACTTCACATTTCACACAAACAAAACCAATAAGCAAGAATCATGCAAACAGATAGTCATTTAAGCATCTATCAACAAATCATGCAATCAAACATAGTGAGTAACAAACATATAGTCAATTAGCATCTCACTTAAGCACACTTCATCAATCAGACTTCATCAGCATTTATCATTCCTAGGCATTTTAATAGATAATAAAACCTGGTTTTGTCTAAAGTTTGGTGAACAACTCAGCCAAAGTATCAGTTGTTTCTACCCTTTTCATTTCTATTAAGCCCTTTTCACTACAGTCCCTAATAAAATGATGCCTAATTTCAGTGTGCTTTGTCTTAGAATGATGAACAAGATTTTTGACAATAAACATAGCAGCAGTGTTATCAATTAAGATAGGAGTAAGTAAGAAATTCAAATCATAATCCAGCAGTTGATTTTGAATCCATAAACCCTGTGCACAGTAAGTAGATGCAGCAATGTACTCAGCTTTAGCAGTTGAGATGGACACTGTAGTTTACTTCTTGCACTGCCATGACGCCAGCCTATTTCCAAAAAATTGGCATCCTCCAGATGTTGACTTCCTGCTCATGTTGCAACCATCATAGTCACTATCTGTGTAGGCCATCAAGTCAAATGAGGGGTTCTTTGGATACCAATTTCCCAAATCAGGTTTGCCTTTTAGATATCTGAATATCCTCTTCACTGCTAACATATGAGAGACCTTGGGATTTGCTTGGAATCTAGCACAGACACACACAGCAAACATAATACCTGGCCTAGATGCTGTTAGATACATCGGTGATCCTATCTTGGCCCTATACTCATGTTGGTCCATTGGCTCCCCCTTTTCATCTGGTATCATCTTCTCATGTGTGTCCATTGGAGTGGACACTGTGTTGTAGTCTTGGCACTTGAATTTGGTCAGAATTTATTGAACATACTTGGATTGATTAATGAAGATTCCATCTGTCTTCTGCCGCACTTGCAATCCAAGGAAGAAATTCATTTCTCCCATAGAGCTCATCTTGTATTTTGACTTCATCACTTGTTCAAAATCCTTGCACATTTGTTCATTTGGTAAACCAAATATGATGTCATCAACATACACTTGAACTAGCAGTATGTCTCTTTTGTTCCATTTGTAGAACGAGGTTTTGTCAATTGATCCTCTAATGAAACCATTATCCAAAAGGTGGTTTAAGAGCTCATCATACCAAGCTCTAGGAGCTTGATGTAGTCCATACAATGCCTTGCTCAATTTGTACACCTTGTTTGGATAGTTTGGGTCTTCAAATCCTGGAGGTTGACTCACATATACTTCTTCATCTATCTTCCCATTCAGGAAGGCAGACTTAACATCCAGTTGATAGACTTTGATATTTATTGATGCAGCATATGCTAAGAAGATTCTGATGGCTTCTAATCTGGCTACTGGAGCAAACACTTCATCAAAGTCTACTCCTTCTTCTTGTAAGCATCCCAGAGCCACCAGTCTTGCTTTATTCTTAACGACAATCCCTCTTTCATCCTTCTTATTGCTGAAGACCCACTTGGTGCCAATTGCACATTTTTCTCTGGGTTATCAACAAAATCCCAAACATGTAAGTCTCTGAATTGAGCTAACTCTTCCTGCATTGCTTCCACCTAGCTGTTATCTTTCAAAGCCTGATTGATATTCTTAGGTTCAACTTGGGAAAGAAAGCAAGAAAAAAGACAAATGTTTGCTCTTTCAGATGAACTTCTTGTCACTCTCTCATGCAAGTCACCAATTATTTTGTGCAGGATGATTTCTTTCAACTGAGGAGCTTTGTATGATTTGAGGTGCCACAATTTTAGCATCCAAGTTAGAGATGTTTTCATCAGGAACAACAACCTGAGTTTCTTCTTCATTCTTAGCAGATTGGTTGTTGATATTTCCTAATGTGGATGCTTCGGCATTTCCAATATGCAAAGAATCAAATAGTGATTGAAACCAGTCTTCAAATGTATTTGTCTTTTCCGAATGACTTTGTATCTGATCCCTTTCTTCTGCACTTGGACCATCATTTGAAATTTCAACCTCAGGATCAGGTCCAGCACGTTCACTTTCATCTGACTTATGTGTGTTCTTTTCAAAGTTGAATTCTTTGTCATCAGAAGCTACCTTAGACCATAGTCTATCTAGATTAATCTGTTTTTGCTTCCCTTTCTCTTCCAAACTTGTTCTGAACAGGCTTTCTTCCATGTCTTCAGAGTAGACCTTGAATGACTTGATTAACTTCTCTAAATCAAACAACCACTGTGGTCCATCAACATTTTTAAAGTGGTTTTCATTGAAAACAATGTCTAGAGACTCAATGACACACATATGCTCCTTAGAATACACTCTGTAAGCCTTGGATTGAGATGAATATCCCATAAAGAAACATTCCAAAGATTTGGATTGAAACTTGTTGAGATAGTCTTTTGTGTTCAGTAGTGATCATTTGCATCCAAATGGCTTAAGGAACTTGACATAAGGTTTTCTTTTGAACATGATCTCATATGGGGTCTTGTTGTGAGTCTTGTTCAATAGCACCCTATTTTGAACATAACATGCAGTATTAATTGCTTCAGCCCAAAAAGTCACTGGCATATTTGCATAAGCTATCATGGTTCTTGCAGCTTCAATGAGTGTTCTATTTCTTCTCTCTGCAACTCCATTCTGTTCAGATGTCCTTGGTGCACTGTATTGCTGGAATATGCCTTTAGATGTGCAGAATTCATCCATTATTCCATTCTTAAATTCTGTTCCATTGTCACTTCTTATCACCTTTACCCTTTTATCAAGAAGATTTTCCATTCTGATTACACATCCTTTGATCAATTCAGGTGTTTCATCTTTTGTTCCCAAGAAGAATACCCTTGTGAATCTCTTCTTGCCTATTCTTGGGACACTAACAGGTCCAAACAGATCCATGTGCAACAGTTCAAGTACCTCATCAGTTGAGTTAATCATTTTGCTTTTGTGAGAGGACTTGTGTTGCTTCCCTTTGATGCATGAACAACACTTTTCTTCCAGCTTGAATTCTTTTGTAGGAAGTCCTATAACATGCTCTCTTTTCACCAATCTGTTCATGTTCTTGAGATTTACATGGCACATCTTTCTATGCCACATCTTTGTTTCATTTTCAATTGCCTTGGAAAAAAAACATGCACCTCCTCTAGAAACAGCATTCTTCATTCTTAGTTCATAGAGGTTTCCATTTCTAAGAGCCATCATCATTATCATTTCTGGTGGTATTATGAATTTAGGATTCAGGATGAAACAATGTGCACCTTTAAAGGCAACCTTGTATCCTTTATTACACACCTGAGAGATGCTGAGCAGATTGTATTGTAGTCCTTCAACATGCAGCACGTTCTCAAAGGCTACTTTGCCATTGGTCAGTGTGCCTCTTCCTACAATCTTCCCTCCGTTTCATCACTGCCAAAGGCTACTGTCCTTCAAATTTGCTATCATAATTGACTAGTGCACTTCTGTCACAAGTCATGTGCTAAAACATCCACTGTCCATGTACCATATATCATTCAAATCAGTGGTTTGTCCCTGCACATACACAAGACAAGATGATTAGTTGGTGTCTGACTTGCAAACATCAACTGTTTGCTCATCAGACTCATTTGACACTACTGGAGAGTCAGGAACTGGATCTTCATGCACTACTGCACATGAATCATTAGATTCATATCCATACACAACATGTGCCTTGACATTCTCAATTTCAACTTGCTCAATCATAGTTTCCTTTTCTATCATCACCTTCTCTTTTGTTTTCCATTTGAAGCCTCTTGGTTCAAAACCCTGCTTCAGGAGAAATTTTTCATCTCCATTCAACACTCCTGGTCTCAGTTTACTTTTTCCTTTCATGCTTGACCTTCTTCCATTGACAGTCTTGTCTGATTCATTTGATGCTTCATTAATCTTCATAACTGACTTCAATCTATTCTCCATCTTCAGTCTATGATCTTCATCATCAGATTGATTCTTTTCACCATTCAAATATCTTTGATACATTTGCTTGTATCCTTTCATGTTAAATCCACAAACAATATCAAGAATTTCAAATGTCTCTTCCACAATCCAACATGAATCAGTGTGATGTCCATTGGCATCACACTCTACTTTAGCAAAGCTTCCCATGTCTTTTAGCAGCTGTTTGTCTTTAATTCTGTCAGGACCGTGAGTCGGGTGAAACCTTAGAAAAGGTTGACAAGAACACACCAACTCTGTAACCCAAAGGCCAATTGAATAACCCGGCGGAATCAACATATTCGACAAGTGGGAACGAAGGAGTGAAAATAACAAACACGAAACGATAATAGATAGTTAATAATAGCACATTCAAAGACAAAGATTCATTATATTAAATGAGTCATTAATGTAACAGTGAAAGGAATGTCTAGGGTTTCGTGCGTGACGGAAGCGGCGACTGTACGAGGAAACAAATAGAATATTCTTTTAGAATGTTTCTCGTATTCCGTGCGTCGTCGTTATCCTCTTTCTAAATGGAAACCTAGGACCCTATTTATAGACCTTGACATTCCTTCTAGAAGTTCCTAATCATTACATAATGAAAGACAAAATACTACAAGTGTTGAGTCCTCGAGCAAGATAACAATCCTGCTCGAGCAGACTCACTACGCTAGGTATGCTCGATGATTGTCCTCGAGCATACTTTACTTAGAGTATCTTCAGTGAAGATATTCTCCTCCAGCAAGCTTCATTCTTCTTGATTAATCCATGCTTTGCTCGAACTAGTCCATGAGCAAGCTCATTCTTCTTGATGTCTTCAGTCTTGTCCTTAGACTTATTCATCAATCTTTATCAGGCTCGATTGTAAATCTTGCTCGAGGAACTGAACTGTGCTCGAAGTCCTTGCTTTGATCACGTGACATCTTCTTATTGCATCCATGCTTGTCCCCATGTGCTCAATCATCCTGTGCTCATAAGACTTGGTTAAAACTTGTATGATCAAGCTGTTTGCTCGATTGGCAATCCATGCTCGATATTGGAATACTATTGCTCGTTGAAGTGTAGCTTGCTCGAAGCCTTAACAATTAGAAGAATCAACAGTTTAAGGTTCTGAAGACCTTGCTCGAAGTAGTAAGACCATGCTCGATCGTCTAAGCTTGCTCGAAATCCATATTTAGCCGTTTTCTGAGAAGGTTGAGAAGATTCCAATCTTCCTTATCAAAAATCTAACCTAACAATCTCCACCCTAGATTGGAACAAGCTCAGATGCACCAAAACAAACCTGCATAGAGTTACACATGTATCAGACATCAAAGATATATCATTCAAGAACATGTCATTTCATTACATAAATAGGAATTCTGCCTCTTCGGCATTACACATTAAAATTTTTACATCAAATACAAAATAAAACAAAATTACAAAGATAAACAGAAATAAAATTAATCATCATTAAGCTCCATTCTGCTATCTCCTCCTCCTGCTCCTTGTGTCAGATTTTTCTTTCATTCTTTTGACAAGGGCTGCTTTTTGTTTAATCATATCAAGCTCCACAGCGTTAGAGGAGTCGATTTGAAATTCTGCATCAATTAAATCTTGGAGATCTTGAGGATGCATGAATTGAAGATCCCTATCATTCCTGATTACAGCAATAGGTATTCCCGACTCATTTCTCAAAGAAATTGAGTCATTGTGCTGGTTGTAGGAGATGAAGGCAATTCTTCCATTAATCTGAACCACCGAATTTGGTTCTTTCATCTCCTCCCTCATAGCTAAGCACTCCTTTAAGGTCTTCCTTTTGCCATGTGAGCCGCTTGCTTGAGTTTTCTTTCTTCTGGAGTCAAAGAGAGAGAGTTCAAGAGTGTGAACTTCATTAATCCTTTTGTTTCTTTTGTCCCTCTCTTCCTGACTCCGTATCTCTTTTCTTTTTTGGTTTAGAAATGGGAAGCCCTTTTCTGCTTGCTCTTTGATGAATTTAGAAAGATCGTTTCTTTGTTGCCATGCCATCTGACTTCTGTTTTGATAGTCATGAAGATCCAGGTAGCCACCTTCTTTAATTGTTCTTTTGAAAATTTTCTCAGATCATCTCTAAAGATGATAAGAGTTTTTTCCTTGTCTTCAGTGATAAGAATTCTCAAGTATGGTTTGTTTGTGCTCGAAGAACATCAAACATACCATTAAAAATAGAGTCATGCTCAAAATACTTGGAAAGTTTTCAAGACAAGATTCTTATGCTCGAGCATCTGAGCTATGACATCTGTGCTCGAAAGATTTAGAATAGTCTTATAAGTACCTTCTGCTTGTGCACGAAGAACACCAAGCACAATATCAAGCACAGATTCATGCTCGAAGTACTTAAAATCACAGAAACACATCATGTAAGCACATATCAAAGTACCAAAAGTTATAATTAACAGTTTTAACAAAATTTATACACAAGGACAGTCACATACATGATTCATGCACTTAGAATGATCAATTAATCATAGCAAATCATCATGCAAACATTCAAAGTGAGTAACAAAGATAATCATGAAGCACCTCACTTAAGCACACATCCTAAATCAAACTTCATCAGCATTTATCATTCCTATGCATTTTAACAGAAAATGAAACCTGGTTTTATCTAAAGGTTTGGTGAATAAGTCAGCCAAATTATCAGATGTATCTACCCTTTTCATTTCTATTAAGCCTTTTTCCTGACTGTCCTTAATGAATGATGTCTAATTTCAATGTGCTTAATCTTAGAATGTTGGACTGGATTCTAAACAATGAACATAGCAGCAGTATTATCAATTAAAATAGGTGTAAGAAAGAAATTCAAACCATAATCCAGTTGTTGATTCTGAATCCATAGAACCTGTGCACAGCAGGCAGAAGCAGCAATGTACTCAGCTTCAGCAATAGAGATTGACACCGTAGTTTGCTTCTTGCATTGCCAAGACACCAGCCTGTTCCCTCGAAACTGGCATCCTCCAGAGGTTGGTTTTCTACTCATGTTGCAACCATCATAGTCACTATCTGTGTAGGCCATCAAGTCAAAGGAAGGGTTCTTTGGATACCAAATCCCCAAATCTGGTTTTCCCTTTAGATATCTAAAGATCCTCTTAACTGCTAGCATATGTGAGACTTTTGGGTTAGCTTGGAATCTAGCACATACACACACAACAACATAATATCTGGCCTTGATGCTGTAAGATACAACAGTGATCCTATCTTGGCCCTATATTCATGCTGGTCCACCGGCTCCCCTTTCTCATCAGGTACCATTTTCTCAATGTGTGTCCATTAGTGTAGACACTATCTTGAAGTCTTGGCACTTGAACTTGTTCAGAATCTCTTGTACATACCTTGATTGATTAATGAAAATTCCATCAGCTTTCTGTTGCACCTGAAGTCCAAGGAAGAAATTCATTTCCCCCATTAAGCTCATTTTGTACTTGTATTTCATCACTTGCTCAAACTCCTTGCACATTTGTTCATTTGTAGAGCCAAAGATAATGTCATCCACATACACTTGCAACAGCAGCAGATCCTTGTTCCATCTTTTGTAGAATAGGGTCCTGTCAATAGCTCCTCTGCAGAAGCCATTTTCCAACAGATGGTTTGACAACTAATCATACCAGGCCCTTGGTGCTTGATGCAGTCCATACAGTGCTTTGCTGAGTTTGTAAACCTTATTATGATGAAATGGGTCTTCAAATCCTGGAGGTTGAGTGACATAAACTTCTTCATCAATCTTTCCGTTTAAGAATGCAGACTTTACATCAAGTTGATAGACTTTAATGTTCATTGATGCTGCGTATGCCAAAAAGATCCTGATAGCCTCTAGTCTTGCAACTGGAGCAAAAACTTCTTCAAAGTCCACTCCTTCTTCTTGTAAGCATCCTAGAGCCACCAATCTTGCTTTGTTCTTGATCACTATGCCCCTTTCATCTTTCTTGTTTCTGAACACCCATTTTGTTCCAATAGCATACTTACCTCTGGGCTTGTCAACTAAGTCCTATACATGTAAGTCTCTAAATTGAGCCAACTCTTCTTGCATAGCTTTTACCCGGCTGTTGTCCTTTAAAGCTTGATTAATGTTCTTTGGTTTAACTTGGGATAGAAAGCAAGCATACAGGCAGATGTTTGCTTTTTCAGAAGAACTTCTTGTCACTCTTTCATGCAAGTTTCCTATTATGTTCTTTGCAGGGTGATTTCTTTCAACAGAGGTAGTCTGCACAAATTGTTGTGCAGACACTTCTGTCTCAAGATTGGTCAAATTTACCTCAGCAATTTCACTTTCATTTCTCTCTTGAGCTTCATTAGTTGCTTGAAATGGATTAATCTCTGATGATGATTCTTTATTTGACCCAATTTGCAGGGAGGTAAACAAAGACTGAAACCTGTTTTCAAATTGATTTGTTACTCCAGGCTGAACAGGTTGTTGACTGTGAATGGGTTCACTCTCCACATCACTTGGACCTTCATTAGAGACTTCAACTGCAGCATCTTGTTCATTCATCTCAACTTCAGCAGCTTGTTGGTTGCTTCTCTCAAAGTTAAATCCATTTGGATTAGGAGCAATAGATGACCATAGCTTGTCCAGATCAACTTGTTTTTGTTTTCCTTTGTCTTCAAAGCTGGTTCTGTACATGCTGTCATCCATATCTTCATTGTAAATTTTGAAAGACTTGATCATCTTCTCTAAGTCAAAAAGCCATTTGGGACCTTCAACATTGTTAAAGTGGTTTTCATTGAATATTATGTCTGAAAACTCAATGACCACCATGTGCTCCTTCACATAGATTCTGTAAGCCTTTGAATGAGATGAGTATCCCACAAAGAAGCATTCCAAGGATTTTGACTGGAATTTGTTCAGATAATCCTTTGTATTCAATAGTGAGCATCTGCATCCAAAAGGCTTTAAGAACTTCACATAAGGCTTTCTTTTAAAGATAACCTCATATGGAGTCTTGTTTTGAGCCTTGTTTAGTAGAACCCTGTTCTGCACATAACATGCAGTGTTGATTGCTTCTGCCCAGAAAGTGAATGGCAGATTTGTATCAGCAATCATGGTTCTTGCAGCTTCAACTAATGTTCTGTTTCTTCTTTCTGCAACACCATTTTGCTCAGGAGTTCTAGGTGCACTGTATTGTTGATATATCCCTTTAAAAGTGCAGAATTCTTCCATTGTTCCCTTCTTGAATTCTGTCCCATTGTCACTTCTAATGACTTTGACCTTCTCTCAAGCTGATTTTCCATTTTCAACTCATAGGTTCTGATCAATTCTGGGGTTTCATCTTTGCTGCCATAATGTATACCTAAGTAAACCTTGAATAATCATTAGTGATCACTAGGCAGTATCTCTTCTTTCCAATACTTGGAACACTCACTGGACCAAACAGATCCATGTGCAGTAGTTCCAAGACATCATTAATGGTGTTTATCATTTTGCTCTTATGTGAGGATTTATGTTGTTTCCCTTTGAGGCAAGATGTGCATTTTTCTTCAAGATTAAATTCTCTTGTGGGAAGGCCAACAACATGTTCACCTTTCACTAGCTTGTTCATGTTCTTCAAGTTGACATGACACATCTTCCTATGCTACAGTTTGGTCTCATTTTCAGTGACTTTGGAAACAAAACATTGAAAGCACTCGGTTGAGCATTGAAAGGATCTAGAACTTATGATTACGACGATACATGATGTTTAGTTATACAATTAAGGTCGATATACGTTATGATTGATATGAAAGATGTGAGAGAATGAATTGGCAGAGTAACGAGAGAGAATTGATAAACAAACTTGAAAAACTTGCATTAATGAATAAGTTACAACATATAAATAGAGGATGACCACATTCGTTAACATAACAGTTAACGAATGTGTCATTCGTTACATTAATCCATACGAATGAACTCTTCATTCGTTAATACATTTACCAAATAACGAATAGCCCTCATTCGTTATCTCATTCGTTAATCTGGGTTAACGAATGAGCTTACAGATTAGACGAATGTGTTACATTCGTTACGGGGTAACGAATGTAACATTACATTAGAGCGAATGGCCCATTTAGCCATATTTACATTAAGACCCCTATACTTTAGACTAATTACATTAATGCCCTGATAAAGACTGAGACGCACAAAACGTGTATCAACAAACTCCCCCTCGTCTCGAGCTCTTTATCATACTTTAGCGTTGAAACACCTTTGTCTTCCAATCAACGCAGCTATGAATCTTGTATGCGTAGCAGACACGAACAACCCTCTGAAACTGCATTGCAAGATCATAATCCTTTACATTAGCGAATCTGATCTAACTTGTGAATAACGTGTCGTTGTCAGACTCAGATAGATTGACCAGCCACATCGGATCAAATACACGTAACGTCTTCGTGCGTGAACCCTGGCCATAAACAATAACCGCTTCACCTGTACGATTATCATAATAATTAAAATGAAGTGAAGAGACTTTGAGGGAATATCTTCATCGGAACCCTCTTCATCGTATTTGGCGGCTTCACGATCAAGATTAACTTTCTCCATCCCGTGCGTGCATCTATCTCGTCAATATATTTATGTGTCGGCACCTGAGGCTGAAAGAATTTGAAACCAAAGCGGGTTTCATGCAATAACTGCCTGTAGAACCAGCTAGCCCATTTATCGTCTCCACGATTAACAAACGGACGATTAGCTAAAGTTTGTACATCCCATCGAGGCATAGATAAAATTCGTGTGGGCGTTTGAAATAATAAATACCGTGCTCCCACTTCACGATATATACCTTAAGATCTGAATCGTACTGCCAGGCCACCATATCACCTTTAACGTCTTTAGCAGGCTTGTACTTCTTCATCTGGTATGCAGATTCCCGAGCTTTCTCAACTTTCACATCTTCTCGGTCATGATATCTGAAAGTCTCGATCATCTTATTCATCTTCTCAACGTTATGCTCAAACATACCATCAAAAACACGTTTTCGCTTCTTCTCTGTAGTGGACACATGGCTCGATGCTGCAACTTTTAACTTATCTTTTTCTTCCTATAATCGACGCTCTACCTCATTGAAATGCTCAGTTTTAAAGAACGGAATACCCGAGTCATTGATATTATCTGTGTAAAACTCTGGATATTCTTCAGCAGCAACGTCTTCCACTTCCACTTCTTTAAAATCAGGTACATTCCCATGATGAATACCTGTATCAGTACTATCTTCCATCTCCATATCCACATTCTTACCCATTTCCTCAATCTCATCATCATTTAGATCCAGAAGCAAGGCAATTTGTTCTTTTGTTAAAGAATGATCAACAAATTCACCTTCTTCGATCTCATCAGCATTCACCATACTGTAAACCATCCCATCCATTCCTACAAACAGAAGCATGTTAGCCGGAATAACATCTATTGGCTTGGCTCTCATGTAATCTTTATATGGAACAATCTGTAGATTACTAGCTTCAGATCCACCACCAACACTCGCATCAGTCTTATTACCCGCCGACGGTGTGGAACTTCCGCCCGGTTGCTGATCTACCCCACCCCCTGCACCATCCTGATCGTCTTCATTATTCTTCAACTTCTTTAATTCATCTTCTTTGCATGTTAGTTGAAGAATAACCTCCTCCTGTTTGTCTAACCTCTCCCCCTGAGCAGCAACTAGGGCTCGAAGTTCCTTATTATCACGCTGAGCCGATAGAAGATGCCTCAGCAGATTCTGTTGTGCCAACTCATTTGCAGCTCGATCTACTTGCATTTGAGTGTGTTGTAAATGCAACAGATTCATCATGTGAAACCATTTAGCATGAGGAGCCATGTGATAGATATTAGGATGCACTGGTTGCATAGGACCCTGAGGACGACTGAATGTCATAAAAGAGTGCTCAGGCCCTGGCAACAGTGTAGGAGTAACAGGAGTAACAGATGTCGTTGGCTGTGGTGTAGGCATCTGAGCCAATACATGCCTTACAATAGTAGCCAAAGTCAGAGTTGGAGGCATTGGAGACATAGGCATTTGCACAGGTGTTGGAGAATGAGGAAAATCTGTCATAGCAGTAGGAGTAGGAGATCGTGGAATCTGTGGAACTTGAACTGAAGAAGCAGTAGATGAAATAATAGGAGTAGAAGCAGCAGTAGAAGGCACAAACAGCTGACTCGGTATCTCAATACCCGAACCCCTTCTAACTCGTTGTTTCTTGATTTTCTCCCCTTTTTCAATCATCGGTTCTTTACCTTTACGCTTACGCTTCTGTTCATAACTTAACTCGGCTTGTGGTCCTGGACCATCATCTCCACCATCATCACCATCACCACCTTCACATTCTGAATCTGAATCGTCATGAGCCCAACGATCATTAGGTGGCGCGACATAATCAATATTTGCTAGATGACCAATCAAACGTTTAAACCTTGGTCGATCTGCCAAACTCTGACTTCTGTATGATCTCAAACGTCGCATCGTCTCTTCATTCATATGATCGAGCTTCATCACGTCTGCTTGATCTTTTTCCAAGTCAGGTACCAGATCATTTATCATCATTTGTAAAAATCTGGGATACATTAAGAACTTATGTCTGCTGGTGATGTTTTCTTTCAAATGATAATAAACCAATTCAGAGAAATTGAATGGTTTATTAAGAACAAGGGCAACAAACGCAGATTGAAGCATCACTCGGCACTCGTCAAATCCACCCTTACGTCCACCGAGACAATGAATCAATACGTGAAGCAAATACTTGTATTGTTCACACAAGTTCGCTTTGTTGTACATAGATCTGCCCAAATCACCATTATACTTTACACGACCAAATAACCCTCTGATCAATGCTCGATCGAACTCACATCTGTCATCAACTGTGTCATTAAATCCCAGTGAGTCTCTGATCACGCCAATATCAATCACCACCTGTTTTTCCTGAATAACCGCTTCTATATGATTATCTTCTTCATTGAATGTAGCAGTATTCCAAAACTCTTGTATTATCTTCTTGAGCGGATGAGAAAACTAATCATACCCCCAAAGATAGGAGTATCTTCAAAATTCGGCTCTAAAAACGCACATATGTTGTGGCTCTTATTCCAAGACAGTGCCATTTCTGTTAAGAACAAACATACATTAGTAAAATATTCCAAAATATTCAAACTATTTAACAAATGACAATCACATTCGTTAAAAACTGTAAACGAATGGGACATTCGTTATACATTTGAAAAATTCATTCGTTATCTATAACGAAGTATCCTTAATCGTTAAATTGATTTGTTACACGTAACGAATCAAATTTAACGAATCACTCTGATTCGTTATACTTTAACGAATCCAATCTGAGTCGTTATGAATTTAAACAATCCATTGTTACCTTAACGAATCAGACAGTCAGACGCTAACTGTCTTAACGAATCAAACTACATTCGTTATAAAGATAATGATTTATGCGTCATTCGTTATAAAAATAACGAATCAGTCAAGAGTGTCTGTTTGACTAAACAGAGAGTCAAAATACAAACAAGTTTGACTATTTATAGTCAAAATCGTTGTGTTCATGTTAGGATCTGTTGAGATTCCTAACAATTTGTACAATTAACCATTTAGTTTGTGTTCGGAAACCAAATGCATGTAAGAATCCATCCATTATCGATTCAAAGTAAACTCATATAAGAAGATTATCGATTTTAACTATTCAATTAAGTTTCACGTATGTAATGAATCAGTTTAACACTTAAACCACCGATTAATCTTCGTGAAACACATACGATGAGTATCGTATTTACCTGCTGATCACAAAGATAACAATCAATTAGGCAAATATGCAAGTAATGAATTTTGAAGAAATTTTGGCAGAGTTTCGTTTAGAGAAGACAATGGAATAAGAATTAGGCGAATGAACCGTCATTCGTCTAACCTTGGGATTATATCCAATAATTTCATGCGAATCAAGGTCATTCGTTCAAAATTTTGAACTAACGAATGGCCTCATTTGTTAACTGTTGAATCTCATTCGTTAAAATTTTTAACGAATCTTCTCTTATTCGTTAAATTTTTAACGAATAACTAAGTCATTCGTTAATCTTTAACGAATAATACATTAACCATTCTCATTCGTTAAATGTTTAAACGAATGTCTTCCATTCGTTATGCACAACGGAAGCGAATGTCTTTATAACGAATGAGAAACTCATTCGTTATGTTTAAATAACGAATGGCTTTACATTCGTTAATCATTTGAACGAATCACCATGTTCCTTAGCGAATGAGACAAAATTCTCATTTTAAGGAATTAAAAAATCATTAAAACCAATTAGGGTTTTAATCAATGAATTAAATAATCAATTAAATCCAAGTTAGGTTTTAATTGCATACATTAAAATACCCGATCACCGTGGATAGGTAATACTTAACTTAAGCGGATTTTTACGTTAAAACATCAATTGTTACCAATTGAAAATACGTTAAGCACGATTAACTTAAACTTTTCCGGGGTTTATCTCTTTTTCCTTTTATCAATGATTAATTCGCTAGCTTGGCAAATCGAAACTAAAGCAGAAAAATAAAAAGAATATAAAATCTTTTTGTATATTTTGAAAAATTTTCAAGTAGCAAATAACAAAAGACAGTAAATGAAAAGCAGTACATATTTTTGTGAGTTGAGCAGGGAATCATATTGACGAAAATTTCACTAAGTAACACTTCAATTTCAATAGTTATTATACACGTAACCCAACGATGATTCCAGATATAATTGTCCTTTTAAACTTTTCACAGACTTGTCGGAAACTTTACGATATGCTTTAATTTGGTTCAATTAGGCACAAACCATATGTGGACACCCATCAATCAGATATAACATTTCTATCTCTTATACAGTAAATATACCATGTACGTTTTTCTTTTGATTTTCCAAATTTTGATTAATTGTGACTCATGCAAAAATAATAAATAGAAAATAAAGCAGAAAGTTAAAATTTTCCCTTAAGGTCGGTATGACTACACGCAAATAAGGTTCCATTTTAACAAAATAAAAAGATAAAAATAAGCTGAAATTGCATAAAATTTTAACTCTCAATTCGGATAATACCGTATTATCGCGCGAAAAGGGCCCAAGATTTTATACGAAACACCAAGTAAAATAAAGCAGAATACTCAAATATTAACCCTCAGGTCGGATAATCTTATCGCGAAGGAGAGGATCCAATATTTGTAGAAACATAAAGAAAAAATAAAGTTGAATTTCTTTGCAAAATAAAATAAAAACAAAGCAGAATTTTCTTCAAAAATGAAAGCATGCACACATAGCAATCATTTTGACTTTTGACTTTCCTTTAAATCAGATTTAGTATCAATCTTTCAAGATGTACTTCTACTAGGTTCGGCATTCATTATCTTTATATCTTATCAGTTCCTATATAGTCTGTCAAGCCTATCTTTGTATATCATATTGCTGGCCTTACGGTAATTTTAATCTAGTTTATCCATGTATTAGATCAATCCCGTCAATGTACTATCATTTTCCCTTTTTGCTTCAAAACTCAATTTTGAGGAGCATTTTTCAATGTTTTTAGATTTTTCAATATTTGAATGTTTTTGGAGTTTATAGAATTTTTCTGTACAAACGAAAACACAATATTTTGTATTTTTCTATTTTCTCCCCTTAAAAACAGTAAAAATTGAAATAACATAAAAAAATGATCTAACCAAGCTTTTGAATTTCTGTGAAAGAATTTAAACCATTTATACTAAGCAAGTATTGAAAACGCGTTTTGTCAAAAGCTTTGGTATAAAGGTCAGCCTTTTGAAAATCCGTATGAATTTTATCAATTGATATTAATTTCTTTTCATAGCAATCATGTATAAAGTGATAACGGATTTCAGTATGTTTTGTTTTTGAATGTTGAACCGAATTTTTGGTGATAGAGATTGCAACAGAATTATCAATAAAAATAAGAGTAGTAAGAAACTTCAAACCGTAATCCCGCAAGTGTTGCTGGATCCATAGAACCTGTGGGCAACAACTCGAGGCCGCCACATACTCCTCTTTGGCTGTTGAAGTTGAGACCGTCGTCTGCTTCTTACACTGCCAGGAAACAAGCCGGTTTCCTAAGAATTGACATCCCGCCGTTGTCGATTTGAAATTGATCTTGCAACCTAACCTATCGTCTTTGGGATACCATAACCCGATTTCTGGAGTTCCCCTCAGATAATGTAAGATACGCCTTACTGCAGCCAGGTGAGTCACTCGGGGACTCGATTGATACCTAGCACACAAACAGACAGCAAACATAATGTCCGGTCGAGAAGCAGTCAAATACATGAGTGATCCAATCATAGATCGATATAGGGTCGGATCAACGGTATCCTCCAAGTCATCCGGTGATAAATTGTGACCCACGGGAAGAGGAGTAGAGGGAATTTTGCCATCAGATATCTTGAATCGACTCAAGACATCGTTCACATATTTTGTCTGATGGATAAAGATCCCGGCGTCAGACTGGTGAACTTGCAAACCCAGAAAGAAACTCATTTCTCCCATCGAACTCATCTTGAATTTAGTCTGCATCGTCTTCTCGAAATCTTTGCATAAACTATCGTTTGTCGAACCAAAAATAATATCGTCCACGTAAATTTGGATGAGGAGCATATCATCACCCATATTCTTGTAAAATAACGTACAATCCATAGTTCCCCTCTTGAATCCACTTCCAGTCAGATGGTCAGCCAACGTGCTGTACCAGGCTCTCGGGGCCTGATGCAAACCATACAGAGCTTTGTTTAAACGGTAAACACGCTCAGGAAAGTCTGGATCCTCGAATCCTGGAGGTTGTTTCACGTACACTTCTTCATGAATTGCTCCGTTCAAGAATGCCGATTTTACATCCATTTGATAAATTTTGAAGTTTTTGTAGGCTGCATAGGCAAGAAAGATTCGTATAGCCTCCAGTCGTGCCACCGGAGCATACATCTCTATATAATCTATGCCTTCCTGTTGATTGTAACCAAGAACAACCAATCGCGCCTTATTTCGCAAGATAACCCCACGGTTGTCCTTCTTGCACTTAAAACCCCATTTTGTAGGAATCGCCTTTTTAACGCGATCGGGTTTGTCGATTAAGTCCCATACACCTAGTCTAACAAACTGTTGCAGCTCCTCCTGCATAGCTTCAACCCATGATGGTTCCTTGAGTGCCATTGCGACACTTGTCGGTTCTACCTGTGATAGAAAGCAGGTGTATTTTGCGATACTAAGGATACCCGAAGAGTGCAAATCCGCATAAGCACAAACTATCGAATCCTCAGTAGGAGATACATTATGATCAGATTGACCATTACATATGTTAGCCAATTGGTGCCTTGTGCGAACCCCGTCGTTCACATCACCAATTATCTGATCCTGTGGATGTTGCTAATGAATAGGATTCATAGGAACAGATACATTATCACCCAAATTGGTGATATTCTCCTCTGCATTGTCTAAAGAGACAGATGATGAATCATCACTTATTAGAATAGGCTCGGTAGTCTCTTGAGCTTCATCTACCATTACAGATGATGAATCAACAAACTCAGCATCATCGGAAAATTCAGAAACATCGTTTGATGTTTCAGATACATTAAGAGAGTCACTTGCATCAACCGAGGAAAACCTTGGACTTGGAAGACATTGTTCCTCCAAATACGATCTAACGAGATCTTCAGGTATGTCATTAATTGTTGATGTAAATGAATTAAATAATCGATCGTAGTCGAACATCCAATCGGGTCCTGTACCAGTTGGTGGAGTCGTATAACTTTGACAATCAACGTGATATCATTCCTCCACACAACCAGAAGAAAGATTGAAAATCCGCTTCTTCGGAGAGTTGTAACCCAAGAAAAAACCCTCAAAAGCTTTCTAATCGAACTTTCCAACGTCTTTCTTCAACACAGTACATGGACACTCAAATGGTTCCAAATACTTTAAGTTCAGCTTACAATTATGTAGAAGCTCGTAACTAGTCTTCTTTAGCTTCTTTACCGTTAGTACGCGATTCAATGTGTAGCAAGCGGTATTAAAAACTTCGTTCCAGAATTGAACAGGTAGCTTTGAATCAGCCAGCATTGTACGTGCAGCTTCAATCAGCGTACGGTTCTTTCGTTCAGACACCCCATTCTGTTGAGGAACATAAGGTGCACTGAATTCCCGATGAATTCCTTTCTGTATACAGAAGAAATCCAATACATTATTCCTGAACTCGGTTCCATTGTCACTACGAATTCGTCTCACTTTCAGTTTGTAAAGTGATTCAATCTTTGTAATAAGGTTCTGAATTAGCACAGGAGTTTGATCTTTCGATCCCATAAATAACACCCACGAGTAACGAGAGAAATCATCCGTCTCAACCAAACAATAAAAAATCTCCAGCAATGCTAGCACGGTTCACTGGACCAAAGAGATCCATATGAAGTCTTTCCAGAGGAGTAACGATATCGTTTAGTGATTTGTTTGGGTGTGATTTCTTCTTTTGTTTCCCCTTCTTGCATGCGACGCAATGATCATAAAATTTGAAGTTCTTGAGGGACACACCATTCACTAAATCATTTGTCATCAAAAACTTCATTTTTCTTAATTGAATATGTCCCATGCGTCTATGCCAAAGAATTGAATCTTTCTCCGTTGCTTTAGACACAAAGCAAGTAGATGAAGGCGAAACTTTGACATCGTAACTCATGTCAAGTACATAAAAAATCATTTGATCGAGGTGATCGCATGACAACCATGTCTTCTAGAATTTCGTATCCCGGTTGAAGAATAACACATTCCTTGTCGGTGAATATGGTGGTGAACTTCTTATCGCAAATCTGTGAAACACTCAACAGATTGTGATCCACCTTTTCACAATAATTAACCTTTTCAAACATTATTCTACCATTTGAAACTTCCCCTTCTTTTGTAATCATTCCTCCTTGATTACCAGCAAACGCCACATAACCTCCTTGAATATCTTTAATGTTGTTCAGAAGGTCTAGGTTGCCGGTTATATGCCGAGAACATCCGCTATCCAATATCCATTTTTGACTTGATATGGACCTAGATGTACACTGCACAAACAAGTAAAATGATTAGTCCAAAAAGGCAGCCCAAGCCTCAGTCTTGGGCTCTCCCTTTGAAACTTTTGGAGAACTTAATAATTTAACACACGTATTCGGTACTTGAGAATAAGTGGCAGTTTTCTTAGTTTTCTTCTTAAGATAACCATCACGGATTCTTCCCGAATCTGTGTTTGAACAGATGGGTTGAGCACGATCAACACATGTGTTCAATACATTAAGTGCATCAACCCGAATTACTTTCCTCGGATTGATGTTTGAATACATTATCATAGAATCATCAACTTGATTTTCCTTTGTGTTTGAAAAAGATTTAGTCTTGCAAGTTGAATAATTTTTGAAATTGTCGATTTTTGCTTTGCATCGTCTTGAAACGTGACCCGGTTCACCACATTTGAAACACAGTCTAGAATCTAAACTTTGTTGTGATGATGTATCGGTTGGTTGCGATATCAAAGTTTTAAGATCATCAGATTTAGATGTCTCAAAAGTGGCCTTCTTCGATGACTCATGTTTTAAACCCTTCTTCGTTTTGTAAAATTCAAGATTTGTCAAATTCAATTAATTTTCCAAACCTGATGATTTTATGAATTTTATAGGTTTGAAAACATTTGTTTTTTGTTTTTGAACATTACTAGTTTTTGATTGAAAGAATTTCTTCTCAAGTTCAGTCATTTCAGTAGTTTCATCTTGAAATCATTCAATCAATTCTGGTTTAAGAAGATTCAATGGAACTTCTTTGTCTGAGAACACTTTTGAAAGACCTTTTAATTTAAATACTTTTCCAGATGAAGTTTTCAGTGGAGGATCAATGAATCGCATTAATATGTTCCTTTGGAAGCTTGTCTGTGGAAGTTACATTAACATGTTCCTTTGGATTTACCTTAGGAATATCCTTAGGAACACGTGAATTGTTTGAAGAAACACTTGAGGATTTTGCACCATAAACAGCTTTTTCAAAATCTTCTGGTTCACACAGAATGTGATTGTCAATTGGAATGTCCTTATTTTTAACAATCACATCTGTTTCAGTCAGCTCCTCAATTGAACCGTCCATTTCATTTTTGGTAAACACCTTTTTGCTTTCAATATTAACTGGTTCACGAGTCGGTTCAAATGACTCAACATTTTCAGGTTTATCAGTAGGCATATTTAAAGAATTTTCTACCTTAGGAATACTACTGTAATCCTGATTAAATGGAGGAGGAATTTCGACGTATTCCAAACCTGCTTTTCCGTTCTTTTTATGTGAATGATTAACGTCGATTATTTCATTCAACAGAAAAGAAGAATCTCTGAATTTACTAAGTTTATGATTTAATTCCATTTTTTCTTGTTCGAGAATGGAAATGCAAGTTCGGAGATGAAGAATCTCCTTTAAATGTTGATCCACTTCAATAATTTTACAATGAACCTTTGCTTTAAGATCATGATTACTATCTGATAATTTCTGAATTTTCAGATTAGCTTGCTCAAGCAATTTTGTCTTTTGCTTATAGCATTCCTTGATCATAAAGTAATCATTAGTAAATGTATTGTTTTGAGTTAATGCTGTTTCAAGTTTGGCTTTTAACACAGCACACTCAGAACAATCCACTATTATTGATGCAGGTTCACTTACATTAATCTGAGGTGTAGGACATACCTCATCAATCTTAGCCATGCAGGCATAAGATTCAGTTTTCTCAGGAGTTGATTTTGGTTGAGATGACAGAGATTGATCACTGTCAGTCTCTGAGTCAGATGAATCACTACTCTCCAATACATTATCGCTACTGGCATCCTCAAAATTCTCCACAGGCTCAACGATAGCAACGTTTGCCTGGTTTCCCAATAAACGTTGAGACCAACCAACTCCGTCATTTACCAATAAAGCTTGAGTAACGGGAGATTTATCTTGATCACCAGAGCCAGCAATGTTACTTTTATCTCCTCCAGATGAAGACTTTGTAGAAGAACGGTCAGAATTGCGTGAGCCAGAATAATCTTTCTTCAGCTTGTCACACTCTTTGGCAAAGTGGCCAAATTCACTGCAATTATAACACTTGACTTTTAACTTATCAAACCCAACCCATTTGTTCAACGTGGGAAGATCTTTTCCCGTTCGTTGCATGAACCTTTTAACCTTTCGAACAATCATGGCCATGTTCCACTTCAAATCCATAAGCTCAAGATCATCTGGGTCGATTTGATCGTAGTCCTCATCTGTGAGATCGCTCGTAGCAATTTTACTTCCCACCAGTTGTTCATATGAAGTCATGAATGCACATACAAAAGCGCACTGTTGTTCAGCTTCTTGTAGATTAAACTTGGGCAAGCTTGATGTATGAGCATTTGAGTTACCAGTTGCACCATTTGCCATAAAACATACGTTATGAGGACTGTTTACGTTAAGATCCTCTTGGGATTGAGCAAAGAATGCATTAATAGGCACTGAGCTTGTTGCATTATTTGCTGGTAATGCACCACCATAAAGTAACGGGTTTTGAGTTGACGACTGCTGATGTTGATTTTCTTTCAAAGTAGATTGACATTTAAGATCGAATTCCCTTTCTTCAATCTTGTTAATGAATTGTACAGCAGTCAATTCAGGTTTCTGAAAGAATCTGTTCTCTTTAAGCACAAACAGGAAAGTCGAATAGTCTGTAGGTAAAGCATTCTTCAAAGTATCAATCTTGTCTTGTTCTGTTGGCTCAAGATCAACAGAAGACATCTCAACAATCAACTGGCTGAAACGGTTGATCATTTCTTCTACAGTTTCATTTTTCAAAAGTTTCTGAATTGGAATTTCACTAAGGTCTTCTTGCTTTCGAGAATATTGCCCAAACTTCTCGTTATCAAGGTAGTAAACAGTGAAGCACAGACTTTGATCGTACTATATTGATGAAAAATATGTTCCGGAAAAGCCATAGTGAGTGTAGAATATGCTTTCGTCTCACTTTCAAAGTCCTTCAACTCATGTGTCTCACACTCTTTAAAAGGTTTCGGAGTCCAACTCGTGTTGTCATTACCGAACAGTGGTGCAGCATAAACATCATCAAGAAAACGAACACTGCTAGGATGCACGGATCCCAGATGTGCACGGAATCTTGGTTCCCAATGGGCAAAGTCCGATAGTTTTAACAGCTTGGGACATTTATTATGACTGCCTATCTCGTTATCCATCGTCAGCATCTATTGCAATAAGACGTTCTGTGACGCTAACGCATAATAAGATAAATTCTGAGCAGCCATGATAAACCAACTGATAAACTTCAGGTATTAAAAAAGTTTACTGTTCACACGAATGAGTCAGTAACGAATGAACCAGTAACGAATGGGTTCCTTACGAATGAAACTCTTCACATTCGTTAACACTTTAACGAATGAGCTAGTAACGAATGGGTTTTAATGAACGGGATATTCATTAAAACTGAGATACTTTAACAAATGGGATATTCGTTAAAAATTGAGTACTTTAGCGAATGTCTAAGATATTCGTTAACGAATGAAAGTTAACGAATATGGCTTAACGAATCAGGCTTTAACGAAGAAGGTTTAACGAATAAGGGTTAACGAATAAGATGAAGAATGAGATTGAAATTTTAACGAATGAGCGGTTAGGTCTTAGCGAATGAGTGTAACAAATCAGTCTTCATCCTAACGTATAAGACTTCATCTTAACGAATAAGTCTTCAACGATTAAAACTTCCAATTTTAACTTTGAACTCGTCCGGATCTTACTAAAACTACTTAAAACTTATATCAAAACAATCCAATACCAAATCCGAACCTATCTAGCCATGTCCGAAGTCACAAACATTCTTCAATCAAGTTCAATTTAACTAATAACCAGTCTCTGGTTTTGAACTTCAATTAACTCACAAAATCAATCAGTTCATATTCGAAATTGATCAATTGATTACTGTTTTAACTTGATTATGTATCGAAGATCAGATCCAAGGCTCTGATACCACTTGAAAGCACTCGGTTGAGCATTGAAAGGATCTAGAACTTATGATTACGACGATACATGATGTTTAGGTATATAATTAAGGTCGATATATGTTATGATTGATATGAATGATGTGAGAGAATGAATTGGCAGAGTAACGAGAGAGAATTGATAAACAAACTTGAAAAACTTGCATTAATGAATAAGTTACAGCATATAAATAGAGGATGACCACATTCGTTAACATAACAGTTAACGAATGTGTCATTCGTTACATTAATCCATACGAATGAACTTTTCATTCGTTAATACATTTACCATATAACGAATAGCCCTCATTCGTTATCTCATTCGTTAATCTGGGTTAACGAATGAGCTTACAGATAGACGAATGTGTTATATTCGTTACGGGGTAACGAATGTAACATTACATTAGAGCGAATGGCCCATTTAGCCACATTTACATTAAGACCCCTATACTTTAGACTAATTACATTAATGCCCTGATAAAGACTGAGACGCACAAAACGTGTATCAACAAACATGAACCGCCTCTAGATGTAGCAGTATTCATTCTCAGTTCATAGAGCTTGCCGTTTCTTGGAGCCATCATCATGATCATCTCAGTTGGAATCACAAACTCAGGCTTCAAAATCAGGCAGTGTTCATCATTGAAGGCCACCTTGTATCCTTTGTCACAAATTTAAGAAATGCTGAGTAGATTGTATTGTAGTCCTTCAACATGCAGCACATTCTCAAAGGATACCTTGCCATTGGTAAGTGTTCCTCTTCCAACAATCTTTCCTCTGTTCTCATCACTCCCAAAAGCAACTGGCCCTTCATATTTTCTTCCATAATTGATTAGTGAACTCTTGTCACAGTCATGTGCCTGGAACATCCACTGTCCATGTACCATAAATCATTACTATTCAGGGATTGTTCCTGCACATAAACACAAAAACGGAATCAGTTGGATTCTGAGTTACAAACTGCATTAGTTTGTAATTCAGTTTTAGGTGAAGATTCATCAAGAGTTGGAAGTGGAAGTGGAAGTGGAAGTGGGTCTTCATAGACAACTTCACATTCTTCTTCTGTGTCTGATTCTGATCCAACTTTCACAACTTGTGATAAGGTTATGTTTTCAGTTTGCTCAATCACATAGTCTTTGTTTTGAGTCAACTCCTGCTTAGTCTTCCATTGAAACCCTCTTGGTTCATAACCCTGCTTCATCAAGAATTTTTCATCCCCATTTAGAACACCAGGTCTAATCTTTTCCTTTCCTTTATCAGTTGACCTATTGTTCTTTGCAGGTTTGCTTGCTACCTTTGCATCATCTTTGATTTTCAACACTTGTTTTAGTCTCTTTTCCAAGACTGATCTTTTCTCTTCATCATTTGAACTTTTCTTCTCTTCATTTAGGTATATCTGATACATCTCCTTGTATCCTTTCATGTCAAATCCACAAACAACATCAGGAACCACAAACTCTTCCTCTTCAAACCAGCAAGAGTCACTGTGATGACCATAGGCATCAGACTTCTTGCACCAGACCTTGGCATAGCTCCCCATGTCTTCAAGCAATTTCTTGTCTTTAATTCTGTCACTGGGTTTGGCGAAATCAAATCCTAGGGAAGTTTTAGGACATAAAGAGTTATTGAAGTCCATTTAGATGGGTCTATTTACATCAGGCACCAAATGGTATTTCTCTTTGACAAACTTTACAGGCTTCAACTTTGATGGGGTTCTTGAACAGGTTCCATTTTCTTCTCGAACAAATCTTCTCATTAGTACATACTCCACATCTCCAATGTCAAATAGTTCATGGTTTGAGAAGACTGGATAGATTGGAGGATGTGACTGATCATAAAAAGATTTCATTGCCTCTTCAGTTCTTTTTTTGATTTCTGGCTGTGGTCTAGCACAAATGTCAAACACTACATGTTCTTTTCTTATCTTTTCATAGTGTTTTTCCAACTTTGGAGTCATCTTTGGCAGAAGAAGAATCTTTTCACTTTTCTTCTTGCTGGATCCCTTTTTCTTCTTGTCGTTAGATGATTTTGTGCTCCCACAACTGCAGTTACTTTCTTCACTTGAGTATTCACTCCATTTCTTTTTCTTATCATCCTTCTTTTCATTCTTCTTCATTTCTGGTTCCTCATTCTGTTTTACTGCAAATTCTCCATTCTCATTCACAAACACATCATCATACTGTTTTACAAAATCAACTTTATAATCAAACACATTCTTGAATTGTTTCAGATATTCACTTCTGCTCTCCTTGTCTACTTTCAGTGGGTAGCTGTCACAGAAAGGTGGTGGCACCTTTTTGTACTTCTCTTTCTCTGTCATTTTATCCACAAAACCCACTATATTTCCTGTAGAAACAAGGTTTTTCAAGAATTCCATTTGAAATAACAAATCAGCATTCTTCAATTTCTCTTCAGCATACATCTTTTTCAAACCCTCAATTTCGACTGTCATTTTTTATTGGGTTCGGTATGCCTGCATACAGTCTTCTTCAAGCCCCTTGATTTGATTCTCATAAGTTGCTTCACTGGCTTCATATACATTCAAGAATGCTTCCTTTCTTCCACACTCAGTTTTCCATTTTCCAACCTTCTGATTGGGTTCATCAATAGTAATAAGAAGATCTGAAATTGAAATATCAGGTTGTACCCGCACATTTGAAGATTCAGGCTTGTCATGCACTTTGGCCATAAATGAAACATTCGCCTTCTCAATCTCAGCTGCATGGTTGCTCCAATCAAACTCCCCATCCTGAGACATCCTAGTTACTGCAACGTTTCCATGATCCCTAACTTGATTCACATTATTCTGATTAACTCTGTTCTGATTGGTGTGAATCTACATTTGGTTGTTTCTTTGTAGTTAAAAGGTTTGTTGCTGGGGTCTGTTTTGATTCTGATAGGGGTTTTGGTTAGTGGTCTGATTTCGCTGGTGCTGGAAGTTTCTGATTCTGATTTTGATAGAATTGGTTCTGATTCACTTGATTACCAACTTGCTTTGGCATGTTGCACTCTCTTGCAAAATGTCCTGGTTGTTGACAATTATAACAGATGGCTTTTGACTTGTCAAAGCCGATTCTCTCATTTGGTCCATTAAAGCTTGTTCTTCCAATTCTGTTATACAACCTTTTGCTCCTCACAGCTAACATAGCAGCCTGCCACTTGATGTCCATGTCTTCCAAGTCATCAGCATCGATTTGCTCAAGGTCTTCCTGCACAATACTTGTGTTGATCAGGTTCTTGGCAACAAAGGCATGATATGATTCAGTAAACATAGAGAACAATACTTGATAGTCTGTTCCTTGAGCATTATTGTTCTGCATAAATGTTGACTGTCCATTTGCTGTAGAGGAAGTATCATCTTCAATCAGCGGAACATTAAATCTTGACTGCCCACTACATGTTGAACTTGTCTCGGATGGCTCTTCAATAATAGGCTGCTGGTTCTTGATTGAGAGGTTGCCCATTGGTGCTATAAGAGTATTGTTCACTTGAAAACTTGGCTTGTCCTCTCTAATCATATGATTTTCGATCATCTCATGTTCTGCAGCCTTGAGAAATGCAATTACATCATCCAACTTGAAGTTGGCGAAATTGGCTTTCTCCTTGATAAACTTGCTGGCAGTGTACCATTCACCGGAAAAGGATGATAGAAGCTTCTTGTTCAGCTCAAAGTCAGAGATCTGCAGATTAGTTGTTCTTATATAGTTTACAATCATCATAAACCTCTGCAGAACTGATTTTAATCTTTCTCCGTCTTTAAACTTGAACTTGTCTAGCTGTTGCTTCAGTCTGTCTTTCTTGATATCTCTTAGTTCAGTGTTTCCTTCAAACATATCGATGACCGCATCATACATACCCTTTGCGGTTTTATGATGATTGACAGTTGTCAAAATTTCCCAAGAAAGACCTAACTTCAGCATAGACAGAGCCTTATCGTCTCGTTTCTTCATTTTTAGCTCAACGGTGGCATTGTTGTTCGGAGCTGTTTAAGGAACATAGTTTCCTTCAGTGATGGAAGTCCAAAGCTCTGGCTCATTGTAGTTTACAGCTGCTTTGAAGAGCACCTTCCATTTGATAAAGTTTTCTTGTCCAAGTAATCTAGGAATCTTGTTGGTAAAGACTTCTTGGTCTTCCATTTTAGCAGATCTGGGATTTGCAGCAGAAAAACAAAGTAAAGCTTCAAGCTTTTTCATAAACCTTCTGTCCCGTGGCCTTTAGCGAGCTTCCAAAGCTCTAATACCACTTGTCAGGACCGTGAGTCGGGTGAAACCTTAGAAAAGGTTGACAAGAACACACCAACTCTGTAACCCAAATGCCTATTGAATATCCTGGCGGAATCAGGATATCCAACAAGTGGGAACGAAGGAGTGAAAATAACAAACACGAAACGATAATAGATAGTCAATAATAGCACATTCAAAAACAAAAATTCACTATATTAAATGAGTCATTAATGTAACAGTGAAAGGAATGTCTAGGGTTTCGTGCGTGACGGAGGCGGCGGCTATACGAGGAAACAAATAGAATACTCTTTTAGAATGTTTCTCGTATTCCGTGCGTTGTCGTTATCCTCTTTCTAAATGAAAACCTAGGACCCTATTTATAGACCCTGACATTCCTTCTAGAAGTTCCTAATCATTACATATTGAAAGACAAAATAATACAAGTGTTGAGTCCTCGAGCAAGATAACAATCCTGCTCAAGCAGACTCACTACGCTAGGTATGCTCGATGATTGTCCTCGAGCATACTTTACTTAGAGTATCTTCAGTGAAGATATTCTCCTCCAGCAAGCTTCATTCCTCTTGACTAATCCATGCTTTGCTAGAACTAGTCCATCGAGCAAGCTCATTCTTCTTGATGTCTTCAGTCTTGTCCTTAGACTTATTCAGCAATCTTTATCATGCTCGGATGTAAATCTTGCTCAGGGAACTGAACTATGCTCGAAGTCCTTTCTTTGATCATGTGACATCTTCTTATTGCATCCATGCTTGTCCCCATGTGCTCGATCATCCTGTGCTCGTAAGACTTGGTTAAAACTTGTATGATCAAGCTGTTTGCTCGATTGGCAATCCATGCTCGATAGAGGAATACTCTTGCTCTTTGAAGTGTAGCTTGCTCTAAGCCTTAACACTTAGAAGAATCAACCATTTAAGGTTCTGAAGACCTTGCTCGAAGTAGTAAAACCATGCTCGATCGTCTAAGCTTGCTCGAAGTCCATACTTAGCCGTTTTCTGAGGAGGTTGAGAAGATTCCAATCTTCCTTATCAAAAATCCGACCCAACAGATTCTGTCACTAGGTTTTGAGAAGTCAAAACCTAAAGATGTTTTTAGGTATATAGATCCACTGAACTCCATTTTGATGGGTCTACTCACTTTAGGCTTGTGGGGATATTTTTCTTTTACAAATTTGATCTTCTTTAACTTTGCTGAAGTTTTTGAGGAGCTTGTTTCCTTTTCTTCTACATATCTTCTTCTAGGAGCATATTCAACATCTCCTATATCAAACAGTTCATGGTTTGAGAACATAGGGTAGATAGGAGCATA
Source organism: Bidens hawaiensis (assembly GCF_021521415.1). Classification (NCBI taxonomy): domain Eukaryota; kingdom Viridiplantae; phylum Streptophyta; class Magnoliopsida; order Asterales; family Asteraceae; genus Bidens; species Bidens hawaiensis. The sequence goes on along the minus strand of NW_027497318.1, from coordinate 52,494 downwards.
AAACTGATCATTTTGTGTAGCCAACAGTTTGGTTATTCTTGTTCCTGGATTTAGGCCTCTCAAAATATCAAACACTTTGTGTTCCTTTCTTATCTGTTCATGATGCTTCTTCATTTTAGGAGTCATTTTTGGCAAATTTGGAATTTGTTCAATATTTTTCTTCTTTGAGGTCTTTAATGTGTTGTAAAACACACGTATTTTCCGCACGTTTTATATTATATTTTATATGTTTTAACTCGTTTTAGATAGATTTTTCGTACATTTATTAATCTTGTAGGTTTTGGGTAAAAGAAAGAAGAAAAACCGAGCTTTTCGAGCATTCTACGAGCATTTTTACGCATACAAGTTCAAGACAAAGCTCAAGGCCCGACCTATATGCATCATGGAGGCCCAAGATTATATTATATTATAACATAAAAAATAAAAAAAAAACCCTAAGCACACAGCTACTGCTGCGATCGGACTTCAGCAAGTAAGAAAAGAAAGAAAAAAGTTTTGTGGAGCTAGGGTTTGGACTTGTGGCGGCTAGGGAAGGAAGAAGACACAAGAACCAAGCCTCGGGAAGGTTTTTCATCAGTTGTAGCAGCCAAGAACAGCCCGGAATTCATTCATATCCTTACATCTTTTTCTTTGTTCATATACTTTGATTTACTTGTTCAATTGATTAGTAGTTTTGCAATTACTTGAGAGATTGACTTGTTATTGATTAGTTTTGGTTATTGAATGTTTGAATTGATGTTTAAGATGAGTTTATTGATGCTTTTATTTAATGTTCATGGCTGTCCAAATATGATCATTGGCTAATCTTGTTAGTTCTACCTAGGAATGATGATTGTTGTTAGTGTTTGATAGGTTTTATGGATTGTTTGATTAATAGACTTGAATTGCTATTGTAAAGTTTGATTTAGACATGAAATAGGTTGTGTTTAAGGGCTGGAAATTTTGGTGATTTATTGCATAAACCCCGTGTGTTGATTGATTAGTTTTGTATTGATTGATCGTCGCATTGTTTGATTATAGACTTTGTGTTTAGGGTTTGTTTGCGGTAGGAACAACCGTAGGGTTTTGTTGCATGATTAATTGGATTAAGTACAGCGGTTAAACACCTTCCTTGAGACCGAGAGGTGATAGGAAGTTAGGGTTGTCTCATTGCCTTTGCATGCTAGAATAAGGATTTTGCGAGAGCGAGTTCGTTTCTTGTCAGGTTTAGGAATTTTGAGCGACTAGTTGATCTATTTTGGTTTAAGTTGAATTGTTCCTCTATCCTTGGTTGTGTAGTATTCATTACCATTTGGGTCGAGTGTTGGTGAGACCGAGAGGTGATCCTTCATTAGAACAGGTTAGCAATTATTTCCCGGTTTGGTCGTTTTAGGCGATTTTGAGTAGTTTAGGCTTGTTGAGTGAGACCGAGAGGTAATCCAGTAAGCCCGAGCGATCCTTAGTCGTGTCATCTTTAGGGACCGGTGTCTTGAAGTCATCCAATCCATTAGCTTGTTAGGCCTACAATTTGATTCAGACCTAGGTAGACGTTTTCTCCATCCTAAGTTAACACAATTAGTTTTCGTTAAGTTTTCTATTTTTGGTAAGTTTTGTTAGTCAGTCTAGTTAGTTCAGTTAAGTATTTAAGGAATCAAAAATCAATATAATTATTATTCTAAGGTAGGTCTTGTCTAGGGTTAGTGATCTTTAGCGTTCTGACGTGTCCACGTGTTCGATACTCGGACTTCCTAAGTCTATACTACTTGCGATCGGTACACTTGCCGGTTGTGTGTGGTTTTAGGATTTTCGTTTTAATATTAAAGCTTAGTTGTGAGGGTCATATAAATAGGGTTATTAGACACACATCAAGTTTTTGGCGCCGTTGCCGGGGATACGGTTTTAGGCGTTTTGAGAGCAATCCGAGTTAGGACTTATCTTTTGTGCTACTTGTAATTATTTTTTGTTTTATTTTTACTTTTTTGTTAGAATAGTTTAGATAATCTTATTTCTAATTATAGTATTTATGCGACAGACTCGATCTCGTGGACCACCCGACACTGATGCATTTTCCGAGCCAGAGAGAGAGTTTCGTGAGAGACATCGTCCCGTTTCACCCTCGTCCACTTCTTCATCCGTTGACCCCGACGATAAGGATAGGATCATGGGCGACATTCCACCACCGAGAAGGACAGTTGCGGACCGGGCCCGACCGGCCAATGCTGGCGCGAAATCCAGCATCGCACCACCCGCCATCGGAGTTGCGACGAACTGGCAGATCTCGTCGAACATTCTGAATACCATTGCTCATTCTGCTCAGTTTCACGGGTTGCTTCATGAGAACCCGCACTCTCATCTCACCTGCATCGTGCGAATCTGCGACACTTTCCATCTTGCGGGCGTTTCCGAAGACGCCGTTAAGCTCCGAGTCTTTCCGTTTTCACTTGCTGATCAAGCGAGTCTGTGGCTCGAGTCCCTCCCACAGGGCTCTATAGCTACTTGGGCTGCCATGCAGACCCAATTTCTTGAGAAATACGATCCTCCGGCTAAGGTCGCTCGTTTGCGTAACCAGATACATTCTTTCCAGATGGAGGACACAGAGAGTTTTTACGAGACCTGGGAGCGGTTCAAGAATCTATTAGCGTTGTGCCCCAACCACGGCTTGCAAGATTGGGCGGTCATCGAAAAGTTCTACAATGGAGTGACGTACGCGACGCAGAGTATGCTCGACACGGCGGCGGGAGGAAATCTGTTGACAACAAAGGACCCTGATGAGTGTATCGCTTTATTCAATAGGTTAGCTATGAGTGGGTACCAGAGACCACCCGCTAGAGGAGGTAAGAACATCGATTCCATCTCACGAGACATGCATTCGGTGGACACAACCATCGCACTGACGGCACAGGTCGAGGCGTTGGCGAAGATGGTGAAGGATATGCAGACGAAGAGCAAGTTGTGTGAGATCTGCAGAGGGGGACATGATACCGTTCAGTGCCCAGTCAGTTCCCAAGAGGAGGCCGTAGACTTCGTAGGAAATCCAAACCAAAATCCAAATTCTTTCAATTCGTATAATTCGGGATGGAGGGGAAATCAGAACTCCAACTGGAGGAGCGGCAACCAGTCCGGTTTTCAGCAACGTCAGAGCCTATTTCAGGATGCCGGTGAGGCAGCGAGCAGTGGGGAGAAGAAGCCCACTTTGGAGGAGATGATGGCGCAACAAACACAGATGCTGTCACAGCTTATGTCACGAGAGGATTCCCGACACAAGGAGACGCAGGAGAAGCTTCGAGAGCACGAGTAGTTCATGAGGAATCAGGGAGCGTCGATTCAAAGTCTCGAGCGGCAAATGGGAGAGATAGCGAGTAGGTTGAACGAGAGGCCGCAGGGTTCACTACCAAGTAACACCGAGCAGAACCCAAAGGGATTCGCTAAAGCTGTGACAACAAGGAGCGGTGCAGGGGCACGAGAGGAGCCCGGGATTCAGCAGAGAGGAGTTGTCGAGGAGCCTGCAATAGTTGTAGAGGAGCAGGTGGATGAGGAGATTCAGATGGAATCTCCACCGGCCCAGGTGCATCGGAGAAGCAGCCCAGGGAGTTCAGCACAGGCCGAGAGACAGCAGCTACCGAGTGAGCCGCCGAGAGTTTACAAGCCCAGAGTACCATACCCCGGAAGACTCCGCCGAGACAGAGATGAGAAGCAGAGTTCCAAATTTCTTGATCTTTTGAAGCAGCTTCACCTTAACATTCCTTTCCTTGAGGCACTGACTCAGATGCCTAAACACGCGAAATTCCTCAAGGATATTCTTTCGAATAAGGAAAAGCTTGATGAGGTCGCTTCCATCCCATTGAGTGCTAGATGTTCTGCTGTCTTACAGCAAAAATTACCGGAAAAGATGGCCGATCCAGGGAGTTTCACGATTCCCTGCATCTTGAGTGATCATACGGTTATTAATGCGCTGGCCGATCTCGGTGCCAGCATTAATCTTATGCCGTATTCTGTGTATCGCAAGCTGGGACTAGACGAACCTAGGCCTACCAGGATGAGTATCCAGCTTGCTGATCGTTCTGTGAAATACCCTCGAGGGGTGGTCGAGAACATGCTGGTTCGTGTCGACAAGTTCATCTTCCCTGTGGACTTTGTCATTCTGGACATGAACGATGATGATAGCGTACCGCTTATTTTAGGCCGACCATTCCTTGCCACTGCACAGGCGTTGATCGACGTTTGCGAGGGTAAGTTGATTTTGAGAGTTGGGGATGAGAACGTCACCTTTGACGTTCGACAGTCACTGAAACACCCTAAGTCTGCTGATGACTCCCTGTACTTTATTGATACCCTCATGGAGCATGTTGGTGAGTTTTTCAGCGAGATCTGTGGAGGATCTTCCTCCAACACTCAGATTCTCAATAGGGACATTCCGGATATTGAGATGGTTGCCATGACCGACCAGTCAACGGAAGATGACGCCGAGTCACATCACCCTGAGTCTGAAGTGTCTGCTGAGATCGTACGTGACGATCCGATGGACCGACCTTCTGTCGAGAGCCCCCCTCCTTCCTTAGAGCTTAAGGAGTTACCTGCCCATCTGGAGTACGCGTTTTTGGATGAAGAGAGGAAGTTACCGGTTATTGTCGCATCTACTTTAACGGAGATCGGGAGAGAGAGATTGTTGAGGGTGCTTCGAGAGCACAAGGAGGCCATTGCATGGAAGATTATCGACATCAAGGGTATCAACCCTCCGTTTTGCACGCATAAAATCCTCATGGAGGATAATTATAGGACTGTCGTTCAGCCGCAGCGGCGGCTTAATCCGAAGATGCAGGAGGTCGTGAAGAAGGAGATCATCAAACTCCTTGATGCGGGGATCATTTTCCCCATTTCCGATAGTTCGTGGGTTAGTCCAGTCCAAGTGGTTCCTAAAAAGGGTGGCATGACTGTTGTCACCAATGAGAGGAATGAGCTCATTCCCACTAGGACTGTGACCGGTTGGAGAGTCTGCATCGATTACCGCAGACTGAATGATGCCACGAGGAAAGACCACTTTCCTCTACCCTTCATTGATCAGATGTTGGAGCGTTTGGCAGGTCAGCAGTACTACTGCTTCTTAGATGGTTTCTCCAGGTACTTTCAGATTCCTATTGCTCCCGATGACCAGGAGAAAACCACGTTCACCTGCCCGTACGGTACGTTTGCCTATCGACGTATGCCGTTCGGACTGTGTAACGCTCCAGCCACATTTCAAAGGTGCATGGTGGCTATATTTCATGACATGATCGAAGACTCCATGGAGGTGTTCATGGACGATTTTTCTGTGTTTGGGAGTTCTTTCGATCAGTGTCTCTCCAACCTTGAGAGGATGTTGGCCCGATGCGTTGACACCAACCTAGTTCTTAACTGGGAGAAATGTTACTTCATGGTACGCGAGGGCGTCGTTTTGGGGCATCATATTTCGAGTGCGGGGATAGAGGTCGACCGAGCGAAGGTCGATACCATCTCTAATCTTCCCTCGCCCACTTCCGTGAGATCCATCAGGAGTTTTCTGGGTCATGCTGGGTTCTATCGCCGGTTCATTAAAGACTTTTCTAAGATTGCGAGACCCATGACCAAACTCTTGGAGAAGGATGCCTCATTCGTGTTTTCTGAGCAGTGTATCGAGGCGTTTGATCTTTTAAAAGACAAACTCGTTAACGCCCCGATCATGATTGCTCCCGACTGGTCGCTTCCTTTTGAGTTGATGTGTGATGCGAGCAATTTCGCGGTCGGAGCGGTTCTTGGACAGCGGAAGGATAAACACTTCCATCTGATTTACTATGCTAGCCGGACCCTGAATGGTGCACAGGAGAGTTACACCACCACCGAGAAAGAGCTTTTAGCTGTGGTGTTTGCATTCAACAAATTCAGGTCCTATCTTGTTCTGTCCAAGACGATTGTGTACACGGATCATTCTGCCATTCGTTATCTCTTTAGCAAACAGGATGCTAAACCACGCCTTATCCGATGGATCCTGTTGCTTCAAGAGTTTGATATTGAAATCCGCGATTAAAACGGGGCCGAGAATGTGGCGGCCGATCATCTTTCGCGTCTTGAGGGAGCTGAGTTAGGAGAGCCGGGGGTCAGGATCAATGACCACTTTCCGACAGAGAGTCTTATGTTTGTTTCGGCTCAGGATGAGGGTTTCCCATGGTTCGCCGACTTTGCGAACTATCTTGCTGACGAGTACTATCCGAAGATGTCTTACCAGCAAAAGAGGAAATTATTTGCTGATGTTAAGTTTTACCTGTGGGACGACCCGTATCTTTTTCGTATAGGTGCTGACCAGTTAATCAGGAGGTGTGTTGACGTTAAGGAGGGATGGCAGATTCTTAGCCATTGCCATGTTGGATCGACAGGAGGTCACCACGGTGCGAGTTTGACGGAAAAGAAGGTGTTTGATTGTGGATTCTATTGGCCTTCGATTTTTAAGGATGCGCACGCGTTCGTGAGGAGTTGTGATCGTTACCAGCGGGTCGGCAACATTTCTTCACGAAATGAAATGCCCCAGAATGCTATTCAGGTTTGTGAGGTTTTTGATGTTTGGGGCATTGATTTCATGGGACCGTTTCCATCTTCGCGTGGGAACAAGTATATACTCGTGGCGGTTGATTATGTCTCGAAGTGGGTTGAGGTCAAGGCCTTACCTACTAATGATGCCCGAGTTGTACTCCGTTTTCTCAAAAGCCTTTTTGCTCGTTTTGGTGTCCCGAAGGTGTTGATCAGTGATAGAGGAACTCACTTCTGCAATGCGCAGATGGAGAAGGCGTTGCGTCGCTATGGGGTCACCCATAGGATTGCAACCGCCTACCACCCACAGACTAGTGGGCAGCTAGAAGTGAGTAACCGGGGGATCAAACGTATTCTTGAGAAAATGGTTGGTTCGAATCGTCGGGATTGGTCCGACAAGTTGGATGATGCGTTGTGGGCCTTCCGTACAGCCTACAAAACTCCGACCGGTTCCACACCGTTTTGGATGATTTATGGGAAGGCCTGCCACCTGCCTGTCGAGTTAGAGCACCGTGCTTCTTGAGCCCTACAGAGGGTCAACTTCGACATGTCTGCCACAGAGAGCACTCGTTTCCACCAGTTGCACAAGTTAGAGGAGTTGAGAGATCACGCTTACGCGCAGTCATTTAGGTATAAGGAGCGGACGAAGGAACTGCACGATAGGAAGTTGAATGGTAGCAAGCAGTTCAAGTGTGGGGATTTGGTTTTATTGTATAACTCCCGGTTGAGGTTATTCCCGGGAAAGTTGAGATCCCGATGGTCGGGACCGTTCACGGTCACTGAGAACTACCCGTACGACACTGTTGAAATAGAGGATAAAGGTGGGAAGTTTAAGGTGAACGGTCATAGATTGAAGCACTACATAGGAGAGCCGGTGACTGATCAGACGGTTGAGGTATTCTACCTTGACGCGCTCTCTGTGACCTAGACGCGATGGATGCACACTCGGGAGACTGCCCGAGTTGTAGAGTTTGTATTTATGTATTTGTGTGATGCTATCTATTTTCTTTGTGTTTTCTATTTCAGGTTGTTCCAAGATGAAACCGCTCGTACTCAATCTCCATTCGAATCGGTCGATTTAAGGAGTATCCTATTTATATATATATAAAAAAAAAAACTATGTTTGTTTCTTTATGTTTTTGTTTTCCGTATTGTACGCTGTTACATGCGAGCGATTTTGAGTTTTGCAGGTTATATTATGCGCATGGTAGCTATGGTGGTGTTTTGGAACAGGTTCTCCCGAGGTTGCGGCCGCGAATGAAATGCTATACGGTCGTTTGGACACTACTTAGCTGTTGAAGATTCTGCACACAAACCAGGGGAGTAACCCGTTCTTTGTTTTAATCTTGTATACTTTATCTTAATTTCTGTTTTATTTTTATTTTATTTTATTTCTTTTCGTTATACTCATCGAGGACGATTTCGTTCTAAGTGTGGGGATGGGGGTTTATTTTACTTAGTTGTAGGACTGGAATTTGTTTTCTCTACGTTAAACAAGAGATGATATTATTACCGAGTAGTGTTTGTTCATAACTTCTTGGTGTTTTCATAATATATATATATAATAAATAAGAATAGCGCCCATTAAACCCGCAAGTAATGTATGGTAACCGAACGGTTTAGACTCAGTAATCGTGTGTTAGTAGGCTCAGCCTTTGAGAATGAAAGGGCGGTTTGGTTGTTGACCTAATTGAACCTTTTAAATGGCCTGACTTTAGTGGGAAACATCTTAGGGGTTTTGTTTGTTTAACTAAGCTCGTGACAGGACTGGAATGAAAAGCCGGGTCATACTCAAGCCTCGAGTCACATGACCGTCTGTATATTATTTGTATAATCTTTTGTATATGTGTCTATTCCTGTGAAGCTCCGTACTTTGTTGCGCGGTGGCGCAGACCTAAACGTTGATGCTAGCAGAAGACAGTTTTGCTCGGTCCTCTGTTGCGCGGTGGCGCAGATCTGAGCCTTGATGCATTTCTGTAGTTTCGTCCAACATAGTGAAAAAAAAAAAGATTTTGCAAAAAGCCAAATGGCAGAGAAAAAAAAATATTTTAAATCAAAACCACCATGAAGGAAACTACTGTCGGTCGATCTTGACCAAGCTAGAGTTTATAGGTTGTATATGAGTCAAAATGTTTTAATCATGTGGCAAAAGGTTTAAGTCAAGTTGGGGTGGCTCGGCCCGGTAAAACCATAATGGAATTGGTGAAATGGCATCAGGGCTTTTAGGTGTGGGTTCCACTTAGTCATACAAATTAATAGAATTGTCACGCCTTATTTGCCTCGGTAAGTATTAGGGGCATGGGTTTAAAGTGGACAGCAATACCGGCAATCGACCTGATCTAGCTTATTAGGTGAAAGTTGGAAGAAATATTTGGGTAACGGGTCACTTGTTCTAAAACTTTAAAAGAAAAAAAAGAAAAAAAATATATTAATAATAATAATAAATAAATAAATAAAACCAAGAGTTGTCGGCTGAACTCGGATATGATCCTGTGTAGTAATCTTTATCAGGGACGAAAAAGTCTTAAGTGTGGGGATATTTGATGTGTTGTAAAACACACGTATTTTCCGCACGTTTTATCTACGTTTTATATTATATTTTATATGTTTTAACTCGTTTTAGATAGGTTTTACGTATATTTATTAATCTTGTAGGTTTTGGGTAAAAGAAAGAAGAAAAACCGAGCTTTTCGAGCATTCTACGAGCATTTTTACGCATACAAGTTCAAGACAAAGCTCAAGGCCCGACCCGTATGCATCATGGAGACCTAAGATTATATTATATAATAACATAAAAATAAAAATAAAAAAACCTAAGCACACAGCTACTACTGCGATCGGACTTCAGCAAGGAAGAAAAGAAAGAAAAAAGTTTTGTGGAGCTAGGGTTTGGACTTGTGGCGGCTAGGGAATGAAGAAGACACAAGAACCAAGCCTCGGGAAGGTTTTTCATCAGTTGTAGCAGCCAAGAACAGCCCGGAATTCATTCATATCCTTACATCTTTTTCATTGTTCATATACTTTGATTTACTTGTTCAATTGATTAGTACTTTTGCAATTACTTGAGAGATTGATTAGTTTTGGTTATTGAATGTTTGAATTGATGTTTAAGATGAGTTTATTGATGCTTTTATTTAATGTTCATGGCTGTCCAAATATGATCATTGGCTAATCTTGTTAGTTCTACCTAGGAATGATGATTGTTGTTAGTGTTTGATAGGTTTTATGGATTGTTTGATTAATAGACTTGAATTACTATTGTAAAGTTTGATTTAGACATGAAATAGGTTGTGTTTAAGGGCTGGAAATTTTGGTGATTTATTGCATAAACCCCGTGTGTTGATTGATTAGTTTTGTATTGATTGATCGGCGCATTGTTTGATTATAGACTTTGTGTTTAGGGTTTGTTTGCGGTAGGAACAACCGTAGGGTTTTGTTGCATGATTAATTAGATTAAGTACAGCGGTTAAACACCTTCCTTGAGACCGAGAGGTGATAGGAAGTTAGGGTTGTCTCATTGCCTTTGCATGCTAGAATAAGGATTTTGCGAGAGCGAGTTCGTTTCTTGTCAGGTTTAGGAATTTTGAGCGACTAGTTGATCTATTTTGGTTTAAGTTGAATTGTTCCTCTATCCTTGGTTGTGTAGTATTCATTACCATTTGGGTCGAGTGTTGGTGAGACCGAGAGGTGATCCTTCATTAGAACACGTTAGCAATTATTTCCCGGTTTGGTCGTTTTAGGCGATTTTGAGTAGTTTAGGCTTGTTGAGTGAGACCGAGAGGTAATCCAGTGAGCCCGAGCGATCCTTAGTCGTGTCATCTTTAGGGACCGGTGTCTTGAAGTCATCCAATCCATTAGCTTGTTAGGCCTACAATTTGATTCAGACCTAGGTAGACGTTTTCTCCATCCTAAGTTAACACAGTTAGTTTTCGTTAAGTTTTCTATTTTTGGTAAGTTTTGTTAGTCAGTATAGTTAGTTCAGTTAAGTATTTAAGGAATCAAAAATCAATATAATTATTATTCTAAGGTAGGTCTTGTCTAGGGTTAGTGATCTTTAGCATTCTGACGTGTCCACGTGTTCGATACTCGGACTTCCTAAGTCTATACTACTTGCGATCGGTACACTTGCCGGTTGTGTGTGGTTTTAGGATTTTGGTTTTAATATTAAAGCTTAGTTGTGAGAGTCATATTTATAGGGTTATTAGACACACATCAGTCTTCTTTTTCTTCTTGTTGTCAGATGAACTTTCACTCTTGCAGCTACAAGTGCTCTCCTCACTTGAATACTCACTCTATTTCTTCTTTGCTTCAACCTGCTTCTTTTCCTTTTCAGATGGTTTCATTGTTTCCTTTATTATAAACACACCATCCTCATCAACAGTTACATTATCATACATTTCCACAAATTCTTTCTTGTCTTCAAACACATTCTTGAATTGCTTCAAGTATTCTTCTCTGCTCTCCTTGTCAACTTTGAGTGGATACTTATCACAGAAGGGTGGTGATACCTTCTTGTATCTTTCTTCTGGTTTTATTTTCTCAATGTGTCCAATGATATTACCAGTTGACACAAGGTTCTTCAGAAAGTCTATTTGTATCTGAAGCCAAGTATTTTTCAGTTTCTCCTCCGTATACATCTTCTTCAATCCTTCAATTTCAACATTTAACCTTGACTGAGTATGATAAGCCTACACACAATCTTTTTCAAGGCTCTTTATTTGATTGTCATAGGTTATTTCACTTGATGCATAAACATTCAAAATTGCTTCTTTTCTTCCACACTCACTCTTCCAATTCCCAACCTCTCTATTCATATTATCAATAATAGTTAGAAGATCAGGAATAGAAGGTTCAGTGGTTACCTGAGTGTTAAAAGATTCTGTAGTCTCATGAACTTTTGCCATATATGCTACATTTGCCTTCTCAATGTCAGCGACATGATTACTCCAGTCAAAATTTTCATCTTGAGGCACCATTGTCACAGCAACGTTCCCTTGATCTCTGTTCTGGTTCATTGTAGCCATCTTTGTTTTGGTTTCCCTATATCTGCAATGGATTATGTCTTTGCTGAGGTTGTTGCTGTTGGGGCCTGTTTTGATGCTGATACGGATTATGATTTGTGGGTTGGTTTCTCTGTTGGTATCCTTGAGAGTTTTGATACTGGTTTTCGTAGAATTGTGCCTGATTCATTTGATTTCCAAGCTGTTTTGATAAACTGCATTCTCTTGCAAAATGACCTGGATTTTGGCAGTTATAGTAGATGGCTTTTGACTTGTCAAAACCTATTCTGTCGTTGGGTCCAGAAAAGGTTGACCTCCCAGTCCTATTGTATAGTCTTTTACTTCTCATAGCCAACATTGCTGCCTGCTACTTTAGGTCCATATCCTTAAGGTCATCTGCATCAATTTGCTCTAGATCCTCTTGCACCACACTTGTGTGTATCAGATTCTTTGCTACAAAGGCATTGTAGAAATCAGTAAACACTGAGAATAATGCTTGGAAATCAGTCCCTTGACTTGAACTCTGGACAAATGGAGGATTCCACTGGCAGTTGAGGCATTATCATCTTTTATCATTTGGACATTGAATCTTGATTAGCTTCCTCCACAGAATGATCCTGTCTCAGCTGGTCCTTCTATGAATGGTTGACTCTGATGATTCTTGACAGAGAGATTGTTCATTGGTTCCATAAGAGCATTTGTAACAGGAAAGCTTGGCTTCTCCTCTCTTATCATGTTGTTTTCAATCATCTCATGTTCAGCAGCTTGCAGGAAGGAAATGATATCATCAAGCTTGAAATTGGGAAAGTTTACTTTCTCTTTGATAAACTTGCTGGCTGTATACCATGTAAGTCCCGAGAAAAGATCTTTCAATGTGATATCAAATAACTCAATGATTATGCGGAAACTAACCATCAAGTCGATTCTATGAAACCAACACAAACACAAACAAACGCCAAGAATAAGCTTCAAAACACACGTATATTGATACGTCGGGTGCGTAAGCCCTTAACAAACTTACACGGGTGAAAGACGAACTTGAACAAGATTAATAGTAAATACATGTCCTATATATAGACTACCAACTAGGCCCAAATGAAGCTAAAGCCCACCGAGATTAACTGATCTCGGTTTACATACGAAAGCCCAACTAAGCCCACAACTACAAAGCATAAACCACAAAATACGACCCAACATTCCCCCCCTTGGTTTATTGCTTGATTCTAGCCACCCTCAAAGTATCAACCGTAGACTTTTAACATGCATCTATTCCTTCATTCCTTCCAGCGTATATACTGTGGCTTCAAAAGAGACACTTGGAAGTTGAGTGTCTTATTTAATGCCTTTATTCCGGTAATATTACCGCCGGCTAGCAACCAGCACAGGTCATGCTACTTGCCAATAGAAGTAGATATTCATGACATTGGTTAATGAAAACAATAGAAGATCTTAGGTTCGATTGACTCGGAAGCATCGAATACGATGTACTTTCGGTTGAGCAGATGAATTCCTGGTCAAAGTTTGATCGTGAGTTCCTTGAGATGTCAGTTGACCAAGTAATTCTCTGGTTGACCAAGAGATTTCGGTCAATCTCCATCAAGAATACATGGACATGACCCACCCTTCGTCTTCTCCATTCTACCAATCACCATCGATGACCCAACTTGCATCTTCATTCAAAAACTCAGAAAAACAATCAATAACTTCAAGAAGAAACCGAAAATACAGTTTAAAATCATGAACCAATCGAGTTATTGTTACCTCAGAATCATCATACCCAAGAATCAAAGAAAAATGTTTGATAGATTTTCTTACCTTTCTCAAGGGTTTTTGCATAATAGTTTAGATGAAGACATGAAAGGATGGGCACAGCATGATTAGATGGTATTTATTTTGGAAAATCTTGGAAGATTTAGGAAGATGAAGGATCTTGAGTGTTTGTGAGTTTCAAGTGTGACTAATGATATGTAATGAGTGCCTTTTAAACTTCCAAGACACATCAATCTGTACCGAGAACACATACGGACCAAAAGCATATATGAACCGAGAACAGCTATCTTGAGCCGAGAACTCACATTAGTGGAGTTCGTTGGGCCAAACAGACTGGCCCACTAATAAAAACCAGCAGTTGTCAAACTTTCATGATCAAAAACAATCCCGATTCATGGTAAAATGATTTCTTAAAGACATTTGTTTTGACACGAGCAGATATGAGGTAAAAAATAAAATTAAAAATAAAATTAGAATGAAAACTAAAGTAAAACAAAATAATTTACCTATCTAGCCTTCAGCAGATTTATCATAATTTTAGGATCAAATTTCAGCTGTTTTAAAACAAGCAACCTTTTTAAGAAATGATCCGAACATGAAATCATATTGATTAAGATACTTTCACAATGATTTATTTTCAGCGTTATTGTGACATAGTGAAAAGGTTGATAGCAGGTAATTATCATGATTTTCATTCCACCAGTGATACGATTAGATTCATTTAAGCATAAATCTTATATGAACATCACTTATGGACCTGTGCTGCCCCTTATCTCTTCTCAAAGCTTATTTGGCTTTTCCTAGACCACCCCAATTTGACTCCAACCCCCTAGTGCCTGATCAAAGAATTTTCTCTATAAAAAATAAAATTTTTAAAGCTTTAAGGTTGAGCGTTGGACTTACATGCCATCTGGACTTACAAGCCTTACATTCAGGGTGTTTAGGACTTACTTGTATGCCCCACCCCTGTAGTTCCCTGGTGCTCCTTTAAGCTTATTAAGAAAAATATATTTGAACAATCATAATTTACATTTTTTTTAACTTGTAATTTTGGTGATCAAGACATTAACGGGCTCGTGTATGACTAGGTAATTACTTTTTTGCCTATCATTCGAAGAGATGTATCTAAGAACATGCAAACATCTTCAAAATGACTCTCCACAATAAGTTTAGCAGATTTAGTTTATATCACTTCAAACTTTTACTTATCATACCATACACATCAATGACTAATCAAGAGCCTTTTTAGCCTAATTACTTCACACGTTAGGCACACATAATCAATTTATCTATCATTTCTCAAAGGTTAGATCAATTTTCATTTGAAAATATTTTAAGCTTCTAGTAAGCTTTAGCTGATAATAGTATCACTTCCCAGATGATAACTTAGAAGACAATTTTAGATTCAATTACCCCAGTCACTTTCAGTTTTCAGGTGAATGGCTATCCCATGTGTCTACAGGTAGACGATAGGACCAAACACATAGTAATATATGCCCCTCAAACTTAGGTAGCCGACATAATTTTCAGTGAAAGAACTTAAAAACAGATAGTTAAACCAGAAACAATTTATATATTCTTTATATTCAACCACCCCAGTCACTTTCAGTCCTTAGGTTAATGGCTATCCCATCCGTTAAAGATTGACAACGAGAACAAACATAGAAATTATGTCCCCTGAACTTGAGTAACCGGCATAATTTTAAACGACAGAACAAAACAATTTTTTTTTAATTAGAACGCACACACTCTTTTTGTATTTTTCCTTTTACTCCCTCTAAATTTGTACAGAAATTATACCATGCAAGAAAAAAAAAATTTATGTACAAAATTTAAACCTCAAAAAAATACTCAGTCTTCAAAACGTAGCATCTTAAGAAACCCTACAAGCACATTGAATCTGGCTATTCCAACCGGTTTCGTAAATAGGTCCACCACATTATTATCAGTGTGGACCTGTTCAAGATGAATTAACTTTCGGTCGTAACAGTCACGAATAAAATGAATTTTGATATCGATGTGCTTGGTTTTAGAGTGCTAAACCGGGTTTTTAACAATGGCAATTGCAGCATCATTATCACAAAAAATAGGAGTATCAAGAAATTCCAAACCGTAGTCCAGCAGTTGATGTTGCATCCATATGACCTAAGAACAGGAAGAAGCAGCAACATATTAAGCCTCAGCAGTGCTTGTGGACACCGTTTGTTGTTTCTTGAATTGCCACGAGATGAGCCGATCCCCAAAAATTGACATCCAACAGACGTCGATTTCCTGTCAATATCATCACCTCCATAATTGCTGTCAGCAAAAGCATACAGACCAAATTCTGAATTCTTGGGATACCAAAGACCGGGCTTCGGTTGCCCTTTCAGATATCTAAAGATACGTTTAACAACAATTAAATGAGAGAGTTTAGGATTAGCCTGGAAACGAGCACATTGAAAGACTGCGAACATGATGTCAAGGCGACTGGAGGTAAGATGTATTAAGGACCCGATCATCGACCGATAGTACGTTTGATCTACGGATTTCCCTTCAGGATCTGATGAAAGAAGAGGTCTTTCAACCATAGGAGTCGCCGCACTCTTGGAATCTTGAAACTCAAATTTTGCCAACATATCCTCGACGTATTTCCCTTGATGTAGCAGAATGCCTGTCAAGCTTTGACGAACTTGCAAACCCAAAAACGTAGTCATCTCCCCCAACGAGCTCATCTCAAACCTTTTCTTCATCACATCCTCAAACTCAAAACAGAGAGTAGTGCATGTAGAACCAAAGATGATGTCATCCACATAAATCTGAACCAAGATCAGATCCTTTCCAACAATCTTTATGAACAGCGTCTGATCAATGGTTTCACGCTTATACCCATGCTCCAAAAGATGAGCTGTCAACATTGCATACCATGCTCGAGGAGCCTGATGAAGGTCGTAGAGAGCCTTGTCCAACTTTTAGACATGCGACAGATGCTTAGAATCCACATAACCCGGTGGCTGATCCACATAAATTTCCTCATTCACTTCACCATATAGGAACGCAGTCTTGACATCCATCTGATAGACTGTGAATCCCATGTCCGATGCATATGCTAAAAAAATCCGAATGGCCTCAAGACGAGCCACTGGAGCGTACACCTCGGTACAGTCCAAACCCTAAACCTGACGAAAACCACGAACCACAAGTCTTGCCTTGTTTCTAACAATGACCACAGTATCATCCTGCTTGTTGCGAAAAGCCATCTTGTATCCATCGACTTCTTTCCAGCGGGTAGCTCGACCAACCTCCAAACCTTGAGTTTTTCAAACTGATTGAGTTCCTCATGCATGGCGTCAACCCAGCTTGGTTCATGCAGAGCCATGTTACCTGTCTTGGGCTCAATTTGTGAAATGAAGCAAGAATACAACCAGTTGTTAATTGTTCCAGTCTGACTTTTGGTTGAGATGCCAACCTCAAGGGGACCAATAATACTGTCAATGGGGTGATCCCGTTGAATTCTTGATGGAATAGAGTGATCAGGAACAGAACAGTTTGCTGGTAAATTGGTTGGATCTTCGAGGGCTTCAGTGAGAGGGTTCCTCCATCCCGATGCTGCTGTACTGTGCGAGTACGAGGTACTGGCAACATACTCATTTGGAATGGCATCAGGGAATAAAGTGCTACCGAATATCTGAAGAATGACACTCTCCCCCTCAACTGGTGAAATCTCTGCTGGAGAGGGCTCTTGTGGGGATACAGTCTCGGTGATAGTCTCTTCCAGATTCTTTGATGACGGCTGAGTGGTGTCTAAAGATTCAGACGGGTCCACATTCAGCATAGGAGACTCTTGATTGTGAACAGGGACATCTTCTTCATCATCAACAATAGTAGAAATTCCTCCCCCTGAGTTATATGAATCGACTACTGGAAACACATTGAATGGCCTGAACAGTTTGTCATAGTTAAATAACCAGGCCCCACACGAGCATCTGTCTTATTTTCTTCCAACCGGCGCACATCATATGATTCGACGATCTGTTTCGATGCCTTGTTGTAGATTCTGTACGCAGTTCGACTAGCATAACCAACAAAGTAACAATCATCAGTCTTGGCTTCAAACTTTAGAGTCGACTCAAGATTTAATAAGGTGCACGGACAACCGAAGGCTCGAAAATGTGCGACTGTGGGCTTGTGACCATAAACAATTTCATAGGGAGTCTTCATCTGAGATTTGTTGATCAACACCCGATTTTGAACGTAACAAGCAGTGTTGACCGTTTCAACCCAGAAGAATAACGGTAACTTTGAATCACATAACATTGTTCTTGCTGCTTCGATCAAAGTATGATTTCATCTTTCAGCAACACCATTTTGCTGCGGAGTACGAGCTGAGCTATATTGACGAAGAATTCCCTTGTCGGCACAAATATGATTCAATGTAGAGTTCTTAAACTCCGTGCCATTGTCATAGTGAATCCCCTTGAGCTTCAAGTTCAATTGATTTTCCATAAGCACCATGAACTTCTTGATCAATTCTGCAGTCTCACCTTTACTCGACAAAAAGAACACCCAAGTGAAGCGAGAGTAGTCGTCGGTGATGACCATATAATGATTATTACGAGAGAGACTCGAGACATGAACTGGACCAAACAAGTCCATGTGAAGCAACTGAAAGACGCTGGAAATTGTATTAATCAGCTTCGACTTGTGTGCTTTTCGATGATGCTTGCCTAACGCACAAGCCACACACTTCTCGATAGTCACAAAATCTTTAACTGGCAAGCCACGTACAATACTGTTTCTCGCAAGACGATTCAGGGTTTTGATATTGGCATGACCAAGGTGACGATGACAAAGCATGGCATTATGTTCCGACACTTTAGAAAACAAACATGCAATTTCGTCAGGAACATTCGTGTTCATGTCGATCAGGTAGGCATTATCTTTTCTCTGAGATCTAACCAGAACCCACTCCTCTGATATGATGATACCAGGTTTCAGAATCAAACATTCCTTGTTGGTAAAGTGAGTAGAAAAACCCTTATCACAAATCTATGACACGCTAAGCAGACTGTGCTTCAATTCCGGAACATAGTTAACATTTTCGAACTTTAGAACCCCATTACTCACAGTATCCTTTTGAGTAATCTTCCCTGTCTCTCCTCCTGCAAAGGAAACATATCCACCGTTGAAGATTTGAATATCACTCAGCTGGGAAATGTCCCCCCGTCATGTGCCTGTAACAGCCACTATCAACAAACCAAGGTCTGATAATATTCCTCCACAGCTGTTCCTACATGATGTGCGAGATTAGTTAGTTTTGGGTACCTAGTCCATTGTAGTTCTGGGTAAGCCTGACTTGGTCAACCGTGTTACAGGTTGCCATGACATATCATCATGATTATCAAAAATCGAATCAAAAGACGTTAAGGACTTTGTTACCAGAGACTTAGGCAACCATCTGTATTTTGGTTTGAAAGCTTTGTGATTTACACAAGTGGTTGACTTAGTCGGTTAGCAGGTACATTCCAGTTGTTTCTACATGTCCTTTTAGTGAACTTTTTGGCTCTTAAAACAGCCATGGCTATTTGTCAAGAAATGCTCATCTCTTCCACATCATCAGGATGTATCTGATCCAGCTCAACTGCCACAACGGGTTGCACCAGGTCTCCAGCAAGAAAGGCATTATAGCAGTTCATAAAACCTGCCAATAAAGCTATGTTCTCCTGTGTCTCCTTAGAGATGATAGGAATCTATCTGAATGAGAGACTGGCTGAAGGTTGTCATACGAGTTTGTGATTTCGGTGCAAGAGCCGGTTGTGGAAAGAAAACAGGAGCAGACGGTGTGGGTTGTGGAGTAGGCTGACTCTATGGTGTCTTGAACATGGAGAAGGTCTGCTGAGACTGTTGCAATTGAACTGGCGACTCTGAGATGTCTTGAACAATGAGAAACTGTCTTGTGAAACTAGAGCGTTGTTGGAGGCAATGCCATAACCAGCAGTATTGTAAGTATTCACATGATTGATTGCACGATGCTTGTCGTCCATATCAAAAGCCTTGATAATCGCCATCACCTCAGAGAGCGTCAGTTTGGCCAGATCCTTGGTCTTCTTGATGACGGCCACATTCAGATCCCAGTTCTGTGGCAGTGAGTTCACTAGCTTGTTGTTAATCTCAACAGAAGTAAGGCTTATATTGGTCGATCTCATCTTAGTGACCAATGAGATGAATCGGTGCAACTGCTTCTCAAGAGATTCTCCCAAGACATAGTTTAACATGTTGAACCGGTGTCTTAAGAGATCTTGCCTACTTCTTCTCATGTCTTGATTTCCCTCAAACACCTCAATAAGAGCCTCCCAAAGTGTTTTAGCAGAATTCAACTCTCTAAAGCCCAAGGCAATTTCAGGCGAGAGTGCCATGGTTAAAGTAGCCAAAGCCTTCCCATCCTGCTCAACTATGTCAAAATCAGCAACTGTATGCGACTCAACAGGCTTCGTCTCCACTTCATCTGATCCTTCTCTCTGATACGTAATAACCTGAGAACCTCTAATTATGCTCCTCCATAATTTCGCATCCCTTGCTTTCACACATTTCTCAAACCTGAACTTCCACTCGGCAAACCCTTTCAAAGTCAGTAGACGTGGCACGCGAGTGGTAGTCCCCATGATGGAGTCGAGTTCTTGATGAAGAGTGGCATTTGAGGACATACTAATAGCAGATTGATCCATAATAGTCTTAACCGAGAACTTGAGAACTGAAAACAGCAAATGTCTTTCGAAAACACAGAAAGTTGACCGAAAACGTCGAAATCAACCCGAGAAATTAAAAATCTCCCGAAAACCTTGAAATCTTCCCAAAAGCCTTAAAATCTTCCCGAGAACCCTGAAGTTTAACCGAGAACCTTGAGATCTTCCCGAAAGCCGTGAAATCAACCCGAAAACCGAAACAGATTTACCGAGAACTAATAATAGTTCAAGATATGGTAACCTTAGAAAGTTTAACTAAATCCCTAGAAAAATGGGATTCAAATCAAACACGAGATTTACCAAAATCTATTCCAAACAAAACTCCTCACCGGCCGAAGAACACGTAGAAAAGTTCTTCAAGATCCAGAAAACTTCAACCAAACACACACCGTAAATCACCGGTAGAATCCTTGATATCACCAATAACCGAGTCTAGAAAAGGTCTATAGGCTCTGATACCAATTGTAAGTCCCGAGAAAGGATCTTTCAATGTGATATCAAATAACTCAGTGATTATGTGGAAACTAATCACCAAGCCGATTCTATGAAACCAACACAAACACAAACAAACGCCAAGAATAAGCTTCAAAACACACGTATATTGATACGTCGGGTGCTTAAGCCCTTAACAAACTTACACGGGTGAAAGATGAACTTGAACGAACAACCCTACAATAGTAAATACATGTCCTATATATAGACTACCAACTAGGCCCAAATGAAGCTAAAGCCCACCGAGATCAAATGATTTCGGTTCACATATGAAAGCCCAACTAAGCCCACTAGTACAAAACATAAACCACAAAATACGACCCAACATATCATTTGACGACCCTGTCATTAGGCAATTTTCAAGTAAAAATTTATGTGAGCGCAATTTTCTATTACTCGTCTTGGGTACTAAAAATCTCGGAGACGGCCCTGGATGCAGTTATAAGCATATAGTACCTCTCTAGCAGAATCTTTCTTACAAGTCACATGTCCAGCATAAGTTGTGATTTACTTAATCCCCTTGGTAAGCAGGGTATCAGCAAGTTCCGTAAGTTTTCCAGTAACGGGTTCTCATAGTTACGAAAAGAAAAGAAGATATCCATCTTACCGCCTCCACTTGAAACTATCCAAGTCAGAAAACATCAACCACAAATTCACTATTTTCTTGTGTGACAAGATTGAAATCAGCAAATATGGACAAATAACCAAGAAACCTGCAGCATGTATAATAAAAATAAATGATGCATTTTGTATTAAACTAATGTGCTTACAGTTTACATGAAAAAGTCTACCAAAACTGATTTCCTTCTAGCTAAAGAAGAAAATAATTTGCTTTCGTTCCTGTTACTAGTATCTATGAAAATGTGCATCAAATGCTTGATAAGAAAGTACAATTGTGATATTGGCGCGGTGGGTCCACGAGTTTAATATCGAAGAAGAATCATAAGAACTGGATCATGGAGATTTCAGAAATCATACTGTTAGATCTTGTCATCTTAAAGGGATGCCTTCTTGACTTCTATCATCTTCATCATCCTCTTCAGTTATGCGCTTTGGTGATCGCCCCGATACAGTTGGACCTATAGTTGATTCAATGTAAAATCTTCGGGCCTAATGAAACGATATCAGGGGCCTCTATTTGAGGCTGCTGAATTGCTCGGGTTCGTAGGTAGGCGGGTTGAACCAGAGAAGTTTATACCAACATGAACAAGACACGAAAAGCTTGCACATGCATTTGTGGGTTGACACGACCATAGCCTTTTTAACTAATAATTTTTTTTTGTTTGCATTTTGTTATAGTCAAGTTCCAAATGGAAATTTGCATCCGTCGGCAGTAGCAGTTATTCGATTGCCATTTAGGTCACATACCATAATGGTATTTCCCTTACATATATTATTATTATTATAATTATTATTAGCTTTTATATAGCTGTTAAACTGTGATCTTATTATTAATATTATTATAATTAGTAGTAGTTTTTATATAACTGTTAAACTTTGATTTCCTTTATTTTGCTTCATACACATGTACTTAGAGCCGAGGGTCTCTCTGGAAGCCACCTCTTTATTCCTTTGGATAGAGGTACGGTGTGCCTACATCCCACCCTCCCCAGACCCTACTTATAGCTTTGCTGTCGGTGGGATTTTACTGGGCATGATTGATTGATTGATTGATATTTTTATTATTTTGAAGCAATCATGTTAAACTATGTCAACCTATTTTTTAATATATATATTTTTTAACCTTGGCATAAAAATACTAATTAAATTTAAATTGTTACAAAAATGTTTAGCCCAAACCTGCAAATTTTGTGTTAGGCTATTGTCGTTTTTGGTGGCGTGTCAGAAATTCACGCCCCTAGCTATAAAAGCTAAAACTACTTCAGTTTTGAGCATATCAAGTCTCCACTAGCAATTTATCATTTTCTTTGAAATTTATCAATAGTTAAACAAGATTACAGAAACTTCAAATTCAGAAATAATAATTAGATGGTACTACTCCTATCTCATAAGGTTCATGGCCTATTGGCCTGACCATCCCCACTATAAGTCAATATTCTTGATCAATGAAACAAATTAAAAACTTGAACTATACATATAAAAATTTATTTTAAATTATATGTACCCTTTTCCATGCATGTTATTACATAAGCAATTTTCTATACCTTGTATTGACATTTAATATTGTATTTTAATCATTTTAAACCACCTACTTCTGAAAAGCCAGCTAAGGAATTTAGAATTTATACTTCAATAATTTTACTATATAATATTTGAGATTGAGACTCAATTTGAAGATAGGTAAAGAGTGTACCGTCAGCCATGTCTTTGGTTTTGTGAAGAAGAAAGGTTCCAGAAAGGATGGTCACAAACCCACACAGTTCCGTGACAATCTGCGTAGGACTCTGCCCGGACCAGTCCTGCCCAAAATAAAGTAAAGAAAGATAAAACTAAAAACAAAAATTAATAATCTAGACTTCCTTGAATAAAGCGATTTAGAAGGTATTATGCATTCAAATACATTTCGGGTTGCCTTCAGCCCGTTTGACTCATTTTACCATGTTTTCTTTCTAGTTAACTTAACCATCTTGGCCTGTTAGAGATGAAAACACAAACCAAATTCACCAATTTGTAGAAAATTGGGTCGTTGTTGATGCAACTGAACCAAACTAGCCAAGCCCAACCCAAACTGATGGTTCGGTTTATATATTTACTCAAAAACCGAATTTCCGGTTCGGTTTCGGTTTTGCATGTGCTGGAAACCAGAAAAACCAAATCGAACTCGTTAAAAACTGGTTTTGCATAGATTAATTCATTTTATTTGAATTTTTGTTTTAGAATTTAAGGATTATGATTTAAAGTGTTCAATGTCAATTAACTTATATTAATAAATGTTGTAGCCCAAAAATGTTAGGCCCATTGTGTATTAATCCATTAATTATTAATCACTAATCATCAAAAAAGTTTAGGCCCGGATTCATTATTAAGGGCCACTTTTTCAGGCCAAAAATTTTTAATCCTGATGGCAAAACCAAAACCAAGCGGACCCAAAAACCGAAATATTCAGTTTTTGGTTCGTTATACACACCTGACACCCCTAACCCCTACTGAAACCTGCCACCTCTAAGAAAACATAAAGATAGCATGATTGGAACTAAAACCTTGAACATGATTACGCTGGCCAAGATAGTAAGAGAAGTGAACATAGTGTAGTATATGGGAGAAACGACAGCTGTGTTGAATGTGTCAAGCGCCTGCAGCCAAGATTTTTAACCAAAAATAGGTTAATTAGTTAGAATGTTATATGGCATTATTTGACAGCACTTGAATGAGAACAATGTAGAAACAAAAGAATTATATACGTGTTATGTTTTATATAAGGGTTTGAATCGAAAACTGGTTGAAAGTGCCCTAGTGTGTTTGATGTAAAAAAAAAACACCTTAAATCATTTTACTCAAGACTTTGAATATTATTGGAAATATATATTTTCGTAATCCTATTTGACACACTTATTATTTATAGTTCAAAAAACATGGAAAAATATTTAGGGTCAACCTTACCAAAAAATTACATGTTTTGATCATGCAGATTGAATGAGTCGATTACAATGACAAAGCAGTTAAGGTCATTTGAAGATAATAAGAACACAGAAACAGGGGACTGCATGAAACCAAAATAAACAACCCGTAACCTAAATAACCGATGTGACCAAACCCAACCCAACCCAAAACCAATGTTTTAGTTTTATGTTTTCTCAAATACCAAATTTCTGGTTCGGTTTCGGTCAGCATGTACCAAAGCCTAAAGATCCGAACCAAATTTTATAACCAAGCCGAACCCGTAAAAACCAAAAAAGGCGACTTTTGTCATTGAATTGATGGATTGTATATTTTTTTTAACGTTTAGTAACTTACAAAAAAATAATAAATGGTGTAGCCTAGAACTTTTAGACTAAAATGTTTAACAATCAGCTAATTATTAATAAACAAAGAACTTTAGGTCCAAGTTTCGGGCTCAAATTCATTATTTTGGGCCATTGTTTCAGCCCAAAAACTTCAAGCCCATCAAACTAGACAAAATGTGGGAAAACCAAGAAACTAACATCTGTTCCAAATGACTTTTACTTGATGTAAAAGAGACTGGAATAATATATCTGATAAATAGAGGGAGAACCCTCATATACGGAAAACAAACCAAAAACCCAAATACAAACATATAACGGGCATATAGCGGGCCCATTGGCTAAAGTACAAATGAATCAATAACCATGTTGCCACCTCCCACAAAATAACATAAACTAAAATAATCCAAGAATGCTAGCTAAAAACTAACAGACGATAGTCGGTACCTTATTCAAATAATTCATTTGAGTGATGACGCAAACGAGAACAATGAAGGTAAAAACCCATGTTTGTGGGTATACTAATTGATTCATTCCAGAAAAGGTAAGCTTCAGAGCAATGCCAACCGCTTTCACACTCATCACCTATGAAAGAAAAAGCCCTTTATGAATAGATGTACAATAGTATTGGAACAATGATGAAATGTACATAATTAATAATGCATACCGATAACGAGCCAACTAGTGAGCATATTCCAATGTAGCACATAATGTGCGTCTGACCATATATTGGGATATAAAGAAACACTATTATAAAAACAAATATCAACACCAATATGGCATATAAGACAAAAGCTGCAGAAAATAAAATAAACTTGTTAGAAGGGTTAAGGGATTAAACGGAATGACAGTCATCAAAAGTCTATTTCAAATATATACACCCGTATATCTAATTTATAGTAATACTGTTTTTGTAAATCATAATTATCGTAATAGTTATTCAAATGATTTAGAAAACTGCACATATGGTTCCGTTAAAAAACTATTTGGGATTAGCGGTGGGTACCAAACGTGTAACGCTCTCACAAATGTTTGGACTGAGTTTGCGATTTTAAAAATCAGCCGACCAAACTTGCACTACGGTCAAACCACAAAGACCATTTGTGCAATTTTCTCTAAAATATTTAAAAAAAATTACCAGGCTCTGTAGCAAGATCCCATACTTCCGCAACTAATTCAATCTGGCGTTCCTGAGAGGCGTGTGTAGAACAATTGTGGTGAACCCCCACAACACATAGAGCACAACCAAGAACTCCAAAAATATGCAGCTTCTCGGGCAAGATAATATATGCAAGTACCGCGCTGCAATATGACATCATGTATAAATATTATACTTAAAACAGATTATGAATTTTAATCTTGCCTTATAATAATACTGAGTGCACCAAGAGGAGTAATCAGAATTGCAGGTGCAAACGCATCAGCTGCAAAATTTGCTATTTCTCCAACAACCACAGTTGAATACAAATCTTTTAATATATATATTATTTAAACTAGTGTAATTAAAATGTTATTAAATAAAAGGAGACAGTAAAACTCACTTGTTATCATGCCTACCCACCATAAAGGTTCCAATAAGTATGAGTATCCTCCAACTCCTGTTAACATGTCATGTGTTAGTGAGACTAAACTTATGGTGTCACTCAAAAATAATTTCGAACACGAACAAAGGCTATGTTTGTTCAATTGTGTTCGTGATAATGTTTTCACTTACAGCCGTTTATGTTTGTTCATTAAATGCTTTTAATATTTTACAATTGACTTTTCTAAACTTATCCTATAGAATAATTTAAGTAAAACTATTAACTATAAAACAAAAAAATATATGGAGTATTGTATAATTAATTTATAAGTAAAACTAACATATAAATATGAATATACCAACACACACCATTCTCATTGTCAGTCAGCAATGAATTTGATTACCTGCCCGAGTACCCGAAGCGGCTGCTTTAATGAGGCCTTTTTTCTTAACAATAAAACTAGCACCAATGAACAAACTAGAAGACAATGCTAATATCAAACCCTTTATATTATCACCAGACATGCCTCTGTATGCCATTGGATTAAAACCCTGCTTCAATTTTACATTTCAAGGTTCGATTCAAGGATTTTGATGGAGATCTTCGTGGGTTTGATTTGATCACTGAACAAGAGTGAGTGAGTGATATTATTATACCTTTTGGTGAACAATAGAATATTGGAGTTTTGTTGGTGAATCAAATGTTAATTATTAAATTAAGATAAAACTTGATTTTATATTCATGTACTAGGTTAGAAACCCGTGTGTTACACGGGTTGAATAGAGAAATCGTAAAATAAAGAAAAGTCTTTTTTTATTTTACAAGTTGTAAAGTTATATATTACAAGGGAGTAAAAAGTGAAATAAGAGTAGCAATAAAAAATAAGTTTTAACTTGCAACATTATAGGCTATGGCATTTGATAGTTACTTATATGTTAGATATTGAAGAAACACTAACCGGACCCCGGGCAGGTTACTGGTAACCTGGGGGTTGGAGAGATGTTTCCCACGAGGGGTTAGACCCTTGGAAGATGGTTCTTCTGATAACCTGCAAAACAGACACCGTGAGCTCGTCACTGAGAAGGGGGGGGTTCCTCCTTGTGACCACCCTCCGGCGTGAGAATCAGACTAGATTGCTCTTTAAATATAAAAGTATATTAAGAGATTGCTAGAGCAGATATCAGGTATATTATGATGATAATGTAATAAGATATGATAAGATGAGATGATCATACCATTTGTGGTATTTATAGCCGAAGGTAGGTTTCCAAGGGGTTTAGCCGGCCCAACACGCTACCAACTGTAACCTATGCACGTGCCCTGCCTGTGAGTGGTGGATAGGTAGCGGCTGACACAGAGCAGGCGTGTCGTGCACTCTTCCTCTTCTGCCAACTACAGGCTAGGCACGTGGTATGGCAGGAGTTGGTGGGTAGGCGGCGGCTATTGGTCACAGTGCTGTGGCGTGCTGTCTGCCATGCTGCTGTCAGTGAGCTGTCGCATCTCTGATCAGATCTTTTGCCCATACCTCGTCAGGTACAGTAAAAGATCCTTCAGTATACGGACTGGCTTATTTGGGCGGGAGTATTCCCCCTCCCGCCTCTGTGCGGGATTGCTCCCGGCTTGGCTCATTCCTTCAGGTGACACTGAACGATTGAGAGCTAAGTGCCTTGTGCGTGTAGCCATGCTGCGCGGGTGGCCTTCCCTAATGGCTTGTATCCGAGGCTGCGGGGACAGGCGGAGTCCTTCACCATTGGGAGGCATTTCCTGCGGGACCAGCTTGCGTACTGCGCGTAAGGACGTCACGTCTCTGAGCATGGTTGGTCCTGCGGATCCAGTTGGTCTCTGCGCAGACGTCCCTGTTTAAGGTGAGTCTTGCGGGTCCAACTGGGCTCTGCTGGGACCTACCTCTTCAAGTCCCCCCAGTCCAATGTTCTTCTCATGAGTGTTTAATGAAGTGAGGTGAACTTTTGGACTTGAGCAAAGGGTTTTGAAAAGGGTTTTGTAAGGTTTTCCATGGGGATTCTTTCCGCGGAAGTCCTTGTCACTTGCAGAAATGCCCGAGTTTCCTGCTTGGTCTTTGGGTATGATGCGGGTAGGTCTGTAACCTCCTCGCAAGTCAGGAGCATTGAGTCCCAGTTGTATGTATTTTCCATGAGGTTTTGGTAGTTTTGAACATAGTGATCAATTATGTTAAGACCACCAATTCCATCCTGGAGCTTCAAACAACGTAGTTCTCGATGTTCCCGCTATGCGGGGATGCTATTTCCGTTTCCGCAAGCATTGCCCAGAAGATCCTTCTTGGTTTCAATTCCCAGCGGAGCGCTAGGTATGTGAAGGGTTTTGCCTTAACACTGTACCTGCGCTCGTCTTACGGTTACTTTACTCTCAAGGTATTCCTGGCGTCAATTCCCTGCGGGTGCTAGGTATGTGAAGGGTTTTGCCTTAACACTGTACCCGCATCCGTCTTACGGTTACTTGTTCACCAAGGTTCTTGGCTTCAATTCCCTGCAGGTGCTAGGTATGTGAAGGGTTTTGCCTTAACACTGTACCCGCAGCCGGCTTACGGTTACTTGTTTGCCAAGGTTTATTTGGCTTCAATTCCCTGCGGGTGCTAGGTATGTGAAGGGTTTTGCCTTTACACTGTACCCGCATCCGTCTTACGGTTACTTGCTTGCCAAGGGGTAAGGGGTATTTTCCCGCTTACTTTTTAATACTTTCGAATTTTGAATTTTGAAATTCGAAGAGTTGGTGAAAAGATAAACCTCTGAAACGTCGTGCGACGGTTTTCTTCTGACTGTGTCAGGACGTGCAGGAAGTTATGGTGACGTGACAGAACATGGTCATTCCAGTCGCTTTTTCAGGCGCGTGGGAGCGATTTTTCGGGCGCGTGGCCGCGAAATTACTGGCACACGTCCTTTCAACAGCTGTTGCCAGCTTGCTTTTTGCCACGTGTCATAGTTTCATTGCACATTTGATTTCTCTCTCCTCCGCATTAAATTCACCGCATTAATTGCGATTACTATATAAAGGGGGAGAGGGTTATTTGCAATTCACACTTTCCACTTTCATCTCTTCTTCTCAAGTAATTTCCGGCGAATTTTTCTGTTCAGTAAAGCATTACCCTGAAATCTCTTTTCGTCTTTCTTCCACCATGTCTTCTCATGATGCTGATGACCAGAAGACTGCTGGCGAATGCCAGTGCTCTCTTCCTGTCGATCTGTACCAGTATATCATCCGGAAGTTCATGCTCGAGTCTCTCGAGCCTGAGTTTCCTGAACCCCACCATACTGTGTACGATGCCCCTAGTGGCAAGATCGGGGTTTATGCTGCATTCTTTGTCTACGGGAACCTTAGGTTTCCGTTGACAAAGTTTGTGTACCGTGTCCTAGAGAGGCACGGTGTGCACCTGACAGAGGTGCACCCCATGGCCATTGCCAAGGTCCGGCACTTTGAGTGGGTGTGCCGGATACTGGGCCTTGAGCCCCTCGTTGATCGCCTGATGACCTTCTATACATGGAGGTGCATCCAAGGGTGGTACACTCTTACAACCCGTATCAAGGGTTTAAAGATTTGTACCACCGAGCGGAGTCTTCGCTCATGGAGAAGAGAGTTCTTCTTCATATCCGCTCGCGCCATCCCCATCGCCATGAAGTTCAAGAATGGCCAGGCGCTTCCGAACCTTCCCGCCCTCAACTACGAGGAGGCGGAATGGTTCTCGAAGATTTCCCGGGTCCAGTCCCCGGTTTTCCGTTTTCCGGAGTCGGCGATGGTGATGTTGGGGATGAGCCGGGTGTGGAAGGCGGCGAATGCGGATAAGGTTCCGATCGTCCTTGAATATGGTTCGAACTCTGTCCCTTATGGTACGTCTTGTTTCATTTTGCTGACTTCGATTTTTACTAACTTTCTTGTTGATTTCAGAGGGGAACGATCTTCAGTCGCTCCTGAACCCGCGGGAGGAAGATGGTCCCGCGCGGATGGGTACTCGTGCTCTGGACGAGAACGAGTTGCCCATCTTAGAGCAGACCGCGGGTCGGTTCGTGGAGGTTTACCCGCCAGGCCAAGAGATCCTGAGCCACCGACGGCCAGGTAAGCCTATCTTCTACCCTGAACCTCTCAATGCTGTGCCTGCTGCTGGAGTTCATGACATTTCTTCTTCTGAGGAATCCGCAGAAGGTCCTCCACTGGTGCGGAAGAAAAAGGCTGCCGTCGGGAAGGGCAAGGAGAAGGTGGCCTCTACGGCCGACCCGGTAGTCCTATCTGACTCGGAGTCAGATAATGCAGAGGTGGCGGGGAAGCCCGGTGGTGAGGAGACCACCGCTCCGGAGGCTGCAGGTGTTACCTCCGGGGAGGCAGCGACGACGACGGTTACCGGTGTCAAGAGGCCGGCTCCATCGGGTTCGCCCCCGCTCGTCCGTGCGTTCAAGCTCAAGAAACCCCGTGAGTACCCCCATAATTCTTGTCTAGATTTGTTGTTTCAAATAAATTTTTCTAACACTTTTGCTTGTGCAGGTGTGGATGTTGACGCATTCCAGGGTGGAGTTGGAGCAAGTATTCCCCCGCCAATGACGGTAGGCTCGGTCAGCCTTCCCGAGGCGTCGACCCAGGCGTCTACGCCTGCTTCTGCTGGTTCCAGCCTTCCTGAGGCTGTTCCAGCTGAGAAGGTGTCTCCGCCGGCCGTGAGTGCAATTTTTACAGCATCTTTCACGGAGCCGGCGGTTACTGTTGCTGAGGAGGTGGCGCCAAACATGGCTACCACAGCGGCTGCCACTATACCTGCGCCACCGGCACCGACGGCCGGACCATCAGGTATGCGCCAGGCTTCCCGCCGATCTATGCCACCTTCCCGTCTGCCTGACCTGTTGGATGGATTTCCTTTAGGTTCAGGTGATGGGTTTGGCGGCTATCGGCCTGTTATTGACCCTACAGGTACGTAGGGTTCTTTTTCCCTTATATATTTTTATCATCTTTTCCTAACTGCCTTTGTTTCTTTTGCAGTGTCGGATTCCAATGAAGTGTATGTTCCAAGATGGAACATACGCCGAGGAACAACCCTTCGTACCCCTGTGGAGTGCGTGGACTGGGCTCGCCACGCTGCTCCTCATGGTGCGTTGGGGGAAGCCATGGCTAGCTACCAAGAGGGTAGGCTAACCAATGAGCTTCGGGTTCTCCAGGCCCGGACGCAGCCCCGCGTCGAGCTGCTTTGTCGTGAAAACGACAAGTTAAAAGCAGCTCGCGCCAAAGATGTATCTGAAGCGCGGGCTCTTCGGGAGGAGAACCGGCAGTTGGCCGCTGCCGCAGCCGAGAAGGAGAAGGCATTCAAGGCCCTCGAGGTTGAAGTCCAGGCGCGACTCGAGGCCCGCTCCAAGGCTGCCCAAGCTGTGAATGAACAGCTTCGGCTGGCCAAGGAGACTGCGCGAAACTCAACTGAGAGGGCTGCCAAGGCTGAAGCTGTTGTTGAGCCGCTTCGCGAAGAGAATGAGCAGCTTAAATGCAAATTAAAGGCTCTTCAGCATGCTCATGACGCCTTGGCAATGAAAGATGCCAAGAAGCTGCAGGAGATCCTTGACCAGAGGGGGGTGCTTGACCGCACTGAAAGGAAACTCAAAAGCGTCGAAGAGGCTGCCGCCAAGGAAGTTCAACTTGCCAACCTTGATAAAAACGGAGCCGAACGTGCTTACAAAGAAAGTCAAGCTACCCTCCAATGGCTGCTTCGAGAAGCGTTGCCTCAGGTATCTTTATCTTTTTCTTTACGCTTTCCGCTCGTAATTAGAAAATGTTCTAACTTGTATTCTTTTGTAGGTTGCGCGTCGGGTCCTTTCAGAGACCTCTTATGACGATGCGATGAGCGCAGCCCTCAACGCTTCTCATGAGGATGGGGAGAAGACTGGCTTCCTGCTTGGTCTAGGGTTTGCTGAGAGAGGCTTTCCGCCCTCCAACTTCCCTTTATTCAATGTTAATACTGAAGCTGCTTATGACCAAGCTGTGAACCAGTACGCTGCCTTCCCGCATCCAGTGGTGGAGAAGGTGAATGAGGCTGCTGCTGCTGATGATGGGCTAAACATCCTTAAGGCTTTCCTTGGGCAGCCACGCTCAGACGGTGCTGGTCCAAGCGGAGGTGGCCCTGAAGCCTGATCCTGAAGATCTCTTCCCACCGCTAGGATAGACTTAGCTTTGTATAGATTTCTTTTAGGCGGGTAGTTACCCGGCCACTGTTGTAATACATCATTGAAATATTAATCTTTTTGCGTATAAGACTGTTATTTCCTTCTTTGGGTTCCTTGCTTTATAAACTTATGACTTGCATGTTTAAATTAGCAATTTTCCAAGTGTTCAGAATAAGAACCTTTGAACGTGGTTGATAGTGGGTTAAAGTTTCGCTTCCTCCTTCGTGATTGTGCGGGTAGAACCGTCACTTGCACTTGGTAGGATGGCTAAACTTTAACTTTTATCTAACCTGCGTGCTGGTTTTTCTTACTTTTTTAGGATAAGTTAACCTTTGAACGTGGTTGATAATAGGTGTGAAGTTTTGCTTCCTCTTTCGTGATTGTGCGGGTAGAACCGTCACTTGCACTTAGTAGGATGGCAGAACTTTACCCTTATCTGACCTGCGTGTAGGTTTCTCATCTTTTGAGGATAAGTTAACCTTTGAACGTGGTTGATAATAGGTGTGAAGTTTTGCTTCCTCTTTCGTGATTGTGCGGGTAGAACCGTCACTTGCACTTAGTAGGATGGCAGAACTTTACCCTTATCTGACCTGCGTGTAGGTTTTTCTCATCTTTTGAGGATAAGTTAACCTTTGAACGTGGTTGATAATAGGTGAAGTTTTGCTTCCTCTTTCGTGATTGTGCGGGTAGAACCGTCACTTGCACTTAGTAGGATGGCAGAACTTTACCCTTATCTGACCTGCGTGTAGGTTTTTCTCATGTTTTTAAGAATTTTGTTTTGAACCGTTCGACGCGCGGTTGTCGATAGGTTAGTGTTCATTTTCCTTTCATGATTCATGCGGATAGACCGGCACTTTCATTTAATGGGATGAACTCTTTCAACTGACCTGCGTGAAGGTTTGCCACGTTATTGGGTTCGTGCGGGTAAGACCGCCTTCCCACGCAACGACTTCACGTAATGTGAATGTCGTCACCAGTGTTGGATAGTTTTAACCGTTCGACGCGCGGTTGTTGACAGGTTATTATTCAGTTTCCTTAATGATTCATGCGGATAGACCGGCACTTTCATTTTTGGGTGCTGAACTTTTTCCCCTTCAACTGACCTGCGTGAAGGTTTGTCACGTTATTGGGTTCGTGCGGGTAGGACCGCCTTCCCATGCAATGACTTCACGTAATTATGCGGTGAAAACCGGCATATTAGTGTCCAGAAAAGTATAAATGTAAAATCATCAGCTTCGATATTCTTAAAGAGAATCATTTCCATTAGAAGTGGCTCTTGGCCTTCTCTTTACAAATTGGAATTGATTACATGCAAACTGTGTAATTGAACTCCCTTCCATGTTGGGATGGGAGTGCCATCGAGCCGATACGCACCTGGTTCGGGATCTCGTTCTTTACGCAGCATGTAGTCTCGATTTTGAAGCTGGAATTGGTTCGTGTTTTCCCCAGCTGGGGTTCTATACGCACTCGCCTGCCTAGCTTTTATTTCGCCACGAGGTGCGCGAGCGTCCCATCTCTGACGAATGTTTCGACCATGTCTTTTACGTCTATGCATTCTTCAGTGTTGTGGCCTTTTGTTCTGTGATAGTCACAGTACTTGCTCCGATCAGCATCGTGACGATGCCGGATTACTGGAGGCTTTGGCCATGGGAGCTCCTCAGTAGCAAATATGTCAGTGACGCTTTTGGTAAGTGGCGTCCATCTGGAGTTCCGGTGCGGCTTTACATTATCCCTTTCACCCAATCGGTGCTGTAAGCCGGATGAGGTGTCAAAGTTTACCCTTGACTGCCAAATGCCTTGCTTCCGTTTTTTGTTCAATCGGGCGGTGAGGACGTTGTCCTCTCTCGTCCTCTGGGTGTAAAGGTTTGTGTTCTGCGGAAGGTCTCTACCCAGTTGCTTCTCCGTTTCCGCATAGCGTTTGGCTGCTGTCATGATGCCATCCCATGTGGATGGCATTCCATCTTTACCCGTTAGGGTGCGGATAAGCTCTGGGTCTTGCGCGCCCTGGATGAAGGCTGCGCGAACAAGATCCTCGCTGATATTGCCCAAACTTAACTTCTTTGAGTTGAAGCGAGTGATGAAGTTTGGCAGAGATTCATCTTCTTCCCGTGTGCATTTGAGGATTGTCCATTGCTCCTCGGTATACTTTCGCTGCTGGCTGAAGTGTTGGCTAAACTTCTGCTGGAAGTCTGCCCAGTCGTAAATGTGGTTAACCGGTAAACGATCAAACCAAGCCCTAGCAGCCCCCACCAGCGTCATTTGGAACATGTAACACCACGTGGGTTCCGTCCAATTGCTAACGGTTGCCCCCGCTATGAACCTGTTCAAATGATCGTCTGGATCAGATAGGCCGTCATATGTGCCTATGTTAGGCATTTGTTTAGCACTTTTCGGGGCGATTGCTTCAGCAATGTCCCCTTGCAAATTTGGACGTTCCTGCATTTGTAACGTTTGGTCTGAACGTTTTAGAGAAGTCTCGTGGACTTCCATCTATGCTTTTTGGTTTGAAGGCTTGTCCAAAATGCCTTTTCGGTTGGGTTTCCGTTTCTTTACGCTTCCCTTTTGCTTTATGACGAGGGTTCGCGTCGGAGTCGGATTCCTCCGAGTCATCCTCCCAGTATTCGAATTCGTCGGCCTGTTGCACGGAACGCAAGCGTTCATTTAACTCAGCCTGGAATTCCTTTTGTCGTGCCTCCGCCCATGCCTTGACTTCGTCGAGAGTCTGGCGGGGGAGTCTTCGTTTTTCAAACTGGGTATCGGTGGATCCCAGTAGGCGGTCATTTACTGCACTTGCCCCTGCTTTAGTAAGTGGGGTAGTGTTCGTAAAATTTACTTCACTTGCTCCGGCTTCGGTAGCCGGAGTAGTGTTTGTAAAAACTGTGTTGCCGGTATTCCCCCCCAATAGCTGGGGTTGTGGTTACCGGAATTTCTCTAACCATCTTTTGTATAAAGTTTTGAAAAAACTGGAGAAAATTGTAGTTCTAGCTTTATGCACGGATGGCGCCAATGAAGAAACACTAACCGGACCCCGGGCAGGTTACTGGTAACCTGGGGGTTGGAGAGATGTTTCCCACGAGGGGTTAGACCCTTGGAAGATGGTTCTTCTGATAACCTGCAAAACAGACACCGAGAGCTCGTCACTGAGAAGGGGGGGGTTCCTCCTTGTGACCACCCTCCGGCGTGAGAATCAGACTAGATTGCTCTTTAAATATAAAAGTATATTAAGAGATTGCTAGAGCAGATATCAGGTATATTATGATGATAATATGATAAGATATGATAAGATCAGATGATCATACCATTTGTGGTATTTATAGCCGAAGGTAGGTTTCCAAGGGGTTTAGCCGGCCCAACACGCTACCAACTGTAACCTATGCACGTGCCCTGCCTGTGAGTGGTGGATAGGTAGCGGCTGACACAGAGCAGGCGTGTCGTGCACTCTTCCTCTTCTGCCAACTACAGGCTAGGCACGTGGTATGGCAGGAGTTGGTGGGTAGGCGGCGGCTATTGGTCACAGTGCTGTGGCGTGCTGTCTGCCATGCTGCTGTCAGTGAGCTGTCGCATCTCTGATCAGATCTTTTGCCCATACCTCGTCAGGTACAGTAAAAGATCCTTCAGTATACGGACTGGCTTATTTGGGCGGGAGTATTCCCCCTCCCGCCTCTGTGCGGGATTGCTCCCGGCTTGGCTCATTCCTTCAGGTGACACTGAACGATTGAGAGCTAAGTGCCTTGTGCGTGTAGCCATGCTGCGCGGGTGGCCTTCCCTAATGGCTTGTATCCGAGGCTGCGGGGACAGGCGGAGTCCTTCACCATTGGGAGGCATTTCCTGCGGGACCAGCTTGCGTACTGCGCGTAAGGACGTCACGTCTCTGAGCATGGTTGGTCCTGCGGATCCAGTTGGTCTCTGCGCAGACGTCCCTGTTTAAGGTGAGTCTTGCGGGTCCAACTGGGCTCTGCTGGGACCTACCTCTTCAGTTACCTTATCATAGAGGTGAAAATCGTAAACGGTAAACCAAATCAAAACCAATACAATAGAAACCAGTTAGTAACTGATTAGAACAGATGCTGGACTTTTGTCTTTTGAGACAGGAACCGATTTGTGACCAATTAATCGAGCATAGATTAACACGGTTAGGGTTGATAAGGTTAATTCAAATAGGTTATTACCATATAACCGAACCGAACTAGTTACAGGTTAGGGATTTCCACTTGAAAACCGATTAGTAACCGTAACCGGTTATTGACAATAACTGGTTTTAATCGTTTGACTAATAACAGGTTACGGATAGTAACCGGTATTTTAAAAACCTGCTAACCAATATTTGGACCTCTACATTACCATTTCATATGTTGGTTGTATGAGATACATGATACCTTCTATTAAACCTAAGTGTGAAACTAAAAGAGATGTATGGTTTGCTGACTGTCTGACTTATTAAAGTTTATCGTAATAAAGATATTCATCATCGTTATGTTTTCTTTTAGTTTGAACCTTATACATAGTGTTTGGTATAGTAGTTGAAACAAATTTAAAATGACTTGTAGAATTTAGTAAGGTAAGGAACGTGCTTAATGATAATCACATAAGCACGCTCTTAGGATCCCCCGTAGGCTAAATTTTTGTACGTAGCAACACGGAGCTAGGATTGAAGAGAAAGAATCCATGTCAAAGATAAGCCCTTAGTATAGATTGACAACTGTATAATTATAAACATAATGACGTCAAAGAGTCTGAAATAAAGCCATGTCTTTTTTTTTTTCACGGCTAACAAATAGATAATTATATAGGTACTCTATACATTGTGACCCAATGACAAAAGATCATCGCCAGTTGGCCCAATCTAACCGTAAGAAACCCTTAAATGCCTTCAAGTCCAGAATAAAAATCATTATTGAATTGTATTATTATGAAGATATACCGGATCGACACCAAAATATGTGTGAACAAGAAAAGAATATGCATAATAATATAAATATAATTATAAATGACATTATTTTGTCTCTATGAAAATCTTGCAATAATTATTATACCTACTTTATCTTTAACCTAAAAGGAAAAAAAATAAGTATGGACCGTATGGTGAAACTCTTTTAAGTCTTAAAATCACTTTTTAAGACATAAAATTCTAAATATAATTTTACAAATACAGTTGGGCAAGCGGTCACTGTTAAATAAAGTATTTAGTAGCAAAACAAATACTAAACAATTAGTTTTTCCAATCAAATATTTCACGTTACAATCAATGTATTTTGAAAATTAATTGAAAATGTCAAACTAAGGAGCCGGATTTTTGTCCAAAAATAATATAATATTATTGTTAGTATTTTTTTTTATTTTTTTCTTTTTAATTTTATTAAAACACCAGCGTGACAATATAATTCATTATTCAGCATTATTTGCTTTTTCGTGCATACTGAATTATTATTATATTAGGATAGAGCTCATGTGATACACGGGCTGTTAAAAAGTAAAATAAAAAAGTTAAATTTAATAATATACATATTAACATATATTATGGATTCATAAAATATAAATAATTTACTATAATATATATATTAGTAAGAATAATTTGTATTTGCATTTTAAAAGTAATAAAATGAAAGGTTGTGAATTTTATACCAATTAAGAAAAAAAAAACTAACATCAATTAATCCTAGTTAAGTTGGTAAGCCATAAACATTTTAAAAGTAAGGTATTGAGTTTAAATCTCACCACCAACTATGTGGAGGGTTTAATTTAATGACAAATTAAAAAATTGTGTTGTTTTAATACATAGGTAGATAGATAGTTAAATAACAAACAATTCTACAATTTTGTCACGTCTATATATACTATTAAAGAAATTCATTTTGACTCATTTTTATTGGTTGATTTTTTACTATAGTCCAAAAATAAAAGGCCCTCATAGAATTTGTTACTAATAAAATAATTCAAAATTAAATCATAATAATCATTTAATCTATATAATAAATACCAATAAAGACATTTTTTTTACTCATTCTTATTGGTTGATTTTACTATATTCCAAAAATAATAAGCCCTCACATAATTTGATACTTATAAAATAACTCAAACTTAAAATGATAATAATCATTTAGTTGGATGTGTTTCTCCTAGAGAATCAATTAACCCCAATTCCTTATGAACCCTGATATTTTAAATCGCTAAATTGAACAGTGTTTGTCTCTGTAAATTGAATTTGATAGACAGAGGGTTTCTCTTTATGGAACTAAGCATATTTAGAATTGAGTTTGAAAAATGCTTATTGACTGTGTTTTCAAAAGAACAATAAATTAAAATGTATTTGAAAAATGCTTATTGACTTCTTATTTCAAATTTTTGAAATGGTTGAAAATATATTTTAAAAGTCCCAAATTCTGACTTTTCATTTTGGCATTTTGAAAAAAGCTATTTTTTTAAGTTTTCCAAACTCATTTTCCCAATTTTGCTCTAAATGATCAAAAAGCAAAAATTACCCAATTTGATGACAATTTGAGGGGTTATGGCTTGGTCGGAGTTCCGACGTGCGACTCGGTGAATTCGAATTACAGAGAGTATCTTGAGTTAATTGAGAGTGTGTGAGAGTGAGTGTGCATCACTAGCGTGTTCAAACATGTATATATAGGCTAATTACAGGTTATAATTGCTTAGATAAAGATCTCGCTTACTACTAGTTACAAGCAGTGTTTTAAATACCGGTTGGTTGAACCGGTAATACCAGGTTTCGCATATCAGGCCAGTAATTTGAGCCCGTTATTTTTGGACGGTTTGCTAGAACATTGAACCGGCGGTTTTTTTTCTAAAATACCGGCTTATACCGGTTTAAGCCCAAGAGATTTTTGATATTTTGTGGCCTATATTTTTTAAAATTACTTTTCATATAGCGATTAACATTGAAACGAGTATACTTTTGGATATATTTTTAAACATTAGTAGTGTTGTATTATTTTATAATTACGGTAAGTTTTAGAATATATTTTATTATGGAATCATATGTTTTTGGGTTATTTGTTCAGTTGAAGTTGCAATTATATCAAATTATAAGGTAAACTACATAAGCCGGTTGAACCTTCCGGTACAACCCGGTTTAACCGGTTGTACAATTTTTTAGCACAATCCGGTATGAGTAAAAACCAGTTTTTAAAACATTGGTTACAAGTCTAGTGATTTCAGTCAAATACGTTAGACATATCTAGTAATAACTTGAGATAATGAATGAGAAAACTGTCGTCTATGATTTAATTGTGTTGTAAATGAATAGTTAACGCTTGATTTGGTCAATCGTAACGGTTTTGGAGTGGCAGGAAAAATGGTCGACGGCGATGGTGACACGAGAACGGGATAACGGGGTGGGCGCTGGGTGAAATCTGTTTGTAATTTATGTTTTAATGATTTGGCAATAATGGCCCCTAAATTTTAAAATGCTTTACGACTTGAGATAAAAACCTAAAAGAACTCTAACGCAAATAAGCAAGAATGATCCTTGGAGTTTATTAAGTTTAGCTTGAACTCTAAAGCTGATCACTTAAACCAACTCTTAAGTGAAATTGTAAACTTCATCAAACGCAACAAGGTCGAGGCACGAGATGACAAAAATATATATATACTAGCTTTTAGCCCCTGTGCTACGAAAGTTTATTTAAGTTTTTGTTTTAATCGTTTTGTCATTTTATTTTTTGTAATGATTTGTTTTATTTTTAACGAAGTTTTGTTTTGATTTAATAAGTATATGTTGGTTTATTAATTCATTATTTTTTTTTAACTTTTGGGCCATTTCAATTGAGATGTTTAGGTTTATAGTTTGGTTGGATTGAGTCCTGGTCTCATTACCGCCAATGGTACGTAGTCCCAATTTCCTTCAGTTAACTTTTGGTATCGTAAAATTTCATTTTGTTTTAAGTAAAATTTATTTATTTAAACTAAAAAATTTATTGTTTGACTGGCATATTTGTTTGTTATGTGATGGTGGATGGTTGGTTTTGTAGTTCATGACACGCTATTTCAATCGATAACAAAATCACACCAATAGAATCCCTTTAATCCAACTAAATTTAAACATATTCTTTATAGTATGTATGTAAATGAACCGAACGAACATAAAGGAAACATGCCCAGGTTTATTTGTTTAAAGTTAAGCAAATACACGATCAACTTGCATTGGTAAATCAAACAAGTTGAGTAACGGGTCAAAACAACAAAATTTTTTGGTGGGTCAAATAGTGTCAGAGTCAGATGTTGGTCTTCTATGCAATCTGAAACCTTAAAACCTTAAAATGTAAAGCTAAACAATTAATCAACATTCCCTAAAAAACTTAATTTAAGACACAATCTTGTTACCATTACTTACTGCACAATTCCAAACATATAGAATACAGATTTCCATCCAAAAGATTCAATAAGGGGTGGACTGTGGAGCCAAAAGAAACCTATAGGTTTATTAACAAAGAAGTTACAGATTAAAAAAAAATATTCAACATAAGACGGGTTAGCCCGAAGTTGTTTTTTAGACTCAATAGCAATTGTAGCAGCTCTCTGTCTAGACATTATGTTTCCAATTGCTGCAAATGATCCTTCAATGTTTGGAGGAGCACTTCCACTTCAATTCGGTCTGAAATTTTGGCCCGTCATCATTTCAAGATCGTCAAATGTACCCTTCGATGCCCACTTTCCACTTGGTTCACTGATTCTTAGCTTTTGGTTGTCATTCCAACAAAAAAGATTGAATCTTTCCCACTTTTTGGCCCAAATTTCTCACATATGAAACCAACTTTCGTGTCATGTCCATGTCAACCTACAAAATTCGTGTCATCTTCATGTTCCCGTTAACATGACCCATTTAACAAACTCTATGGTACACAGTTAATCTATTAAAAAGAACATAATTTTTTTAAGCTAGTTTATGCAGCTATTATTATATATAAAAATTAAGAAGCTTGGCGACGCAACCATGTGATTGGTCCACATGGCACGTGGTTGGTCGGCATTTTTATTTTCTTTTAATTTGTTTTACGTTTTTAAATTCGCGTTAGTTCGTTGCCGTAAAATATGGGTTTTTTTAGTATTGATATCGTCAAACGATTTCGGTCAAATTCGCGTCAGCTCATGGTCGCAACCTAAAGGTTTTTTCCCCGCGAGATTTTTCTGGCCCGTCGATATGGATGAATTCGCATCAGGTCACGGCCACAACGCACGTATATTTTTGGTTTTCACCACGATCTTATTTATGTAAATATGTTAATTTTTAGTATTTTGAGTGTGAACGAATTAACTTATTGCTTTACTATCGGTGTGGTAACCTGATACCAACCGAAATCGCGTTGGTTCACCACCAAAACACATGGTTTTCTATGTAGGGTTTAGTGTTGACAATGTCGATTCCGACTAAACTCGCGTTAATTCGCAAATGCAACGCACAAATTTTTATCACTTTTTTTGGTCCCTCGATTCCAGAGTCAATGAATTTGTATTTGCAACTGTAACGCGCGTGTTTTTTTGTTCGCCACATTTTTTTATATGTTATAAATATATTAAATTGTTGTATTTGAGTGTGGACGAATTTATGGTTTGCTTCATTTTTGGCGCCGTAACCATATACCAACCGAAGTGTCATTGGTTCGTAACCATAACGCGTGTTTTGTTATGTTAAACTGTTGTATTTTTGCGTTAACAAAATTTTTTTTTGGGGGGGGGGGCATTACTGGTTTCGTAAGCCGACAACAATCGAATTCACCTCGACTCGCAAAAGCATTGCACGATTTGATAAGTTGTACGAGTACACGACTGTCAATAACATCAACACGCGTCGAGGATCTTCCAAGTTTGATATAACATGTAATATAAAACACACACACACGTTTTTTTTTTTGTTACATGTAATATATGTTGTAACATTTAATACAAAACATCGAAACATAAAAAAAATGTTTTGCTATTTTTTAATATTTTTTTACTAATTTTTATGTATGTTTTCAGGAGATAGAAAAAGTTATATTTATATTTACATTTTTGTTCACTTTAATTGTGGACCACAAGATTTAAACATTAATTAAAAATATGTGGTTGATAATGAGTTTCTAAAGTTTTCATAACTCAAGTGGGTTTTCATTTTATACTTAGCCTATATATATATATATATATATATATATATATATATATATATATAATTTCTAAACAGATTGTGTCATTTTTGTATTTGGATCAACAAATGCCAAACTCAATCCCAAATGATTACCAAGAACCAAAATCATACTTCAATTTTCTTTCAATGTGACTAAAATTAATGTAAATAAGAGAAATATGTAGCAGTTAACAAACCTCCATATCTTATATTTTGACAATAGTTTCACCCTTTAAATATGAATAATAGCCTCACATCACCATAATCTCTGAATAATTATTAAAAAACAATTGTTTTCTTTCAGCATACACAATAGCCAGCAATGAGGAGTTGATTAGATTTTCTGATATGTGGCACTCAGCTAATCTACTGCAGAATCATTAAAACATTTAACTCAAAGTTTGGTTTTGGTTACAAACTGAACCGAACCAAACCAAAAACGGACAAACTAACCCAAAATCGATTAACACCGAACCTAACTGTGCACACCACTCAGGGAAGTCATATTACTCATATGAGATCCAAGCATTGAAATAATTTTAATTCTCTTGTACCAAAAACACAAATTGTCAAATTGCTATAACGCGACCTAAAAACCTAATCGCTAAAATCAAACACACCCATTCAAACAGTTTAAACTTCACTAATTTACAAAAGTATTGAAAAGAGTTACAATATTCAAATTAATATAAACCCAATTAGAAGTTTGCAGAAACTAAAAACAATCTTTCTCTAGAGCAGAAAAATAGCATAATTGATTGAATCCCTATAACCCTTCGTTCGGAAAACTATATGAACACACTTAAATACAAATAACATTAGCGATTACAGTTTAGATAGGGTTCGTACTATTGATGAACACGAATCGATTTAGTGTTTAGATGCAACACGAAATCAAATATTTAGGGTTAATACTATTGAAATCGAACATACCTTATGAATCGTTTATTGGAGATCGATGTCTCTTGATGTTTTCATGAGGAATCAATTAGAGACATGAACTGAATAAATTGAGGAATCGACTTATTGAATGGACACCGATCGTAAAGCAGCTGATGCGGTTGGAAGTTGATTGTTGCGATAAGGTTTTCAAAATTGTGTGTGAGAGAGAGAGTGAGAGAGAGAGATATGGAGAAACCCGTGATAGAGAAGTTAAATTTCTAGGTTATAACCCGTTTAAGTTATTCAGGTCAAACCAGGCTAAATCAATAATAGCTCACCATCTTACTATACAATTAAAGCAACATGTATTTTTCACATATCATTTAATTAGGTTGTCCACATAAGATGCCAAGTATACAATTTCTATAAATAAATTATCCACCTAATAAACAATTTAACTTTAAACATTAACTCCTAAATTAGAGAATGTTTCAAAATAAATGGTTATAATCACAATTTATTGAGTAACAAAGGCAATTAATTGTCTTCATTGTTATTTTCTAAAATTTTCAGACTTTTAATTTTATTTTATTTTTTGAATTTTGGGAAATTATTTATAAATATTTGGACTGGATGTATGGATGTCACACCCCGACCAAAGGCGGCGGAACATGCCGAGGTGTAACGATTGTCCATAAGCACATGACACTAATTAAAGTGACAGTATTTAATAAACTCATTCCATTTCACAACATCGAAAATGTCATATAACAATTATCCATAAAATAACCATAAACAAATCTTGTTTATGGTTATTTTATGGATAATTGTTATGTGACATTTTCGATGTTGTGAAATGGAATGAGTTTATTAAATACTGTCACTTTAATTAGTGTCATGTGCTTATGGACAATCGTTACACCTCGGCATGTTCCGCCGCCTTTGGTCGGGGTGTGACAGATTGGTATCAGAGCCCTGACAATAGGATAGGTGGTTAGACGTAACGACTTAGTATTGTTATGCTTAGGGTCCTATACGTGTGCTCATACGTGTTTACTCTATTTTGATTGTTCATATCGCATATTATTTATAAACTTGTTTAAAATTCACCAATATCCCAAATGTTCACATACATACACTTTCATAGTATTTCCAAGGTATCCTTACCTTAAAACGCAAAAGTAGATTTTCATTGTGTTTTATGGATTACAAGATTAACTTGAATCCCGTTGTTTATAATCCCTTAAAGGTTGCATTTATATCGGGTTCGTAGCCCTCATAGGAAGCGAGACATTATAAAACGACTATTTGACAAAAAGATTCCAAGAATCAAAGGTGATTTACTTACCTGGAATGGTGGGATTATAGTGCTTGTTTTCTAGGCTAGAAACCGTGTTATACATGTCAATACTTTAAGTAGTCGATTGCGAGCGTTCCGGTCGCCATCCTAATTTTTCGGTGTCAAAACAATAGAACTACGGTGATTCGTGGACTAGTGCTTTGACATGACGTTGTATCTCGATTTATGGTGTTATTATCGTTTTTTGAGTCGAAAACATGTAAAAGTTGCGGTGATTCGTGCACATGTTTAGACTCCAACGTTGTGTTTTATAATTTTTTTTTTGAGTTGGAATATAAAATCATGGTGGTTCATGTACGATTTTCCGACTCTATAAATTTCAAAATCTCAAATTTTTTAAGCTTTAACCCTTCAAAATCTCAAAATCATTTACGATTGTTTCCGGTTTGTTGTTTATATACAAAGATTTATATTTTATCTAACACTAACACCTACTCCTC
The DNA here is from genome assembly GCF_021521415.1 of Bidens hawaiensis. Lineage (NCBI taxonomy): Eukaryota > Viridiplantae > Streptophyta > Magnoliopsida > Asterales > Asteraceae > Bidens > Bidens hawaiensis. The sequence goes on along the minus strand of NW_027497318.1, from coordinate 7,603 downwards.
ACTAACTCTAGGATTCACAATCAAAAAGAAAATTTAACTTCACCTTATTCTTATTTTATACACTCTCATATCCATTTCTTTTTACCTAAAACTTATTCCATTTCTTTATAATCTTTTAGCATGCCTCCACTAAGACCGCGCAAGAACACCAACCGACGTATGGCTGCTTTTATCGTTAAGAAAATGGGCGCTGTGATTCCCGAACTTGTAACTCAAATCCAAGCTACCCAACCTCCTCCACCCGTTGTTGCACCCGTTGAACCCAAACCCGTATCCTACCCATATAAGCAATTTACCAGTGCCAACCCAACTGAATTCTGGGGTACGAACTGTGCGACTACCTTGTTGCAATGGTTCGAGTCTATGGAGAATGTGTTTAGATATAGCGAGTGCCCCGAAGCGAAAAAGACAAATTTCGCTTCAAGCATGTTTAGAAAAACCGCTCTAACATGGTGGGGTAGTGTCATGCATCTCCAAGGGTCGGAAACAACAACGGCTCTTCCATGGTCCGACCTCAAGGCACTCATGATGAAGAAGTTTTGTCCCAAACACGAACTTCAAAAGCTTGAGGAGGAATTTTGGAACCTTAAGCAAGATAGTGGTGATAACGCCGCTTACTCACTCCGTTTCCACGAGTTGAGCATTCTCGTCCCTCATTTGGTTACCCCGGCTGAGCGTGAGCTTGACAAATACATTGGGGGTTTACCTATGCAAATCCGGGACTCAGTCATGAGTAGCAAACCCATGAATCTTGAGGATGCCATACTCTAGCCGGTGCGCTATCGGAGAATCATGTGAAAGCGGGTACCCTAACCCTCAAGAAACCAAATGAAAAGGCCAAACCCGAGCCCGCACCACAAGCCAAGGTTGAACCCGCACCACAAGCCATTAACTACTCCAACTCTTCCCGTTACAACAATAACAACAACAACAAGAAACCCAAAACCAACTACCGAAACTATGTCGTTACCCAACCCCAACCTCAACAACAAACCCAAATTCCATCCCAAACCCAAAAACCCTATACCGGTACTGCCCCACTATGCAACATTTGCCAACTCCATCACCCACCAAACATGCCTTGTCGCCATTGTACCATTTTAACCGACTTGGTCATCTCAACACCACATGCCGATCCGCACAACGAACCCAACCTAACCAACCAAACCAACCAAGAACTTTTCCCCAAAATACTCAACACCGATATGCACCCTACCCACAAAACCAACCTCAACAACCCCGAGCTTGCTACAATTGCGGTGACCCTAACCATTTCCGCAACAATTGTCCTCGCCTCATCCTTACTAACCAAACCATGACCGTACCTTACTACCAAACTCAAGCTTACCAAGTTCAAACCTACCAACCTCAACTTTCCCAACACAATGCACCACTCATCCAACCCATCCAAGCCATACAAGCACCACCTCCTCCACCACCGCAAGCACCTCAAGTCAACCAAGGCAATCAAGGACGAACTTTCATGATGAATGTTAATCAAGCTCAAGCGGCAAACGATGTTGTGAACAGTGTGTTTTTAGTGAAGCAACATTTGGCTTCCATTTTATTTGATACGGGTGCCGATAGAAGTTTCATTTCTTTGAAATTTGAGTCGAAAATTGTCGTTCTCGAACCAAGCTTTCCCAATCGTTTTCTGTTGAAGTCGCCAATGGGCACTCCATCACCATAAATTCCATCGTCCGCGATTGTACTCTCGTTCTTGCTAACCATAAATTCTCCATTGACCTCATCCCGATGCAAATGGGAAGTTTCGATGTCATAGTAGGCATGGATTGGTTATCTTTGCACCGTTTCGAAGTTGTTTGCTTCGATAAATTCATTCGCATTCCGCTTGTCAACGGTAAAATCCTTAAGGTCTTCGGAAAAGCTACTTTGAGAAGGCTTAATCTCATGTCGTGCTCTCAATCGCAAAAATACTTACGCCAAAAGTATGCTCCGCTCCTAGCTCTCTTGGCGACAAAAGACAAAAAGGAAAGGAAAATCCAAGATATTTCTATTGTTCGTGATTTCCTCGATGTCTTTCCCGACGATGTCACCGGTCTTCCACCCGTTCGTCCGATTGAATTTTGAATCGATCTTGTGCCCGACGCGATGCCCGTAGCCAAGGCTCCTTACCGTTTAGCCCCGTCAGAAATGCAAGAATATCGAGCCAACTCGAAGAACTTTCCAATAAAGGTTTCATTCGTCCTAGCTTTTCTCCTTTGGGCGCTCCTGTTCTCTTCATAAAAAAGAAGGATGGTTCGTTTCGTATGTGCATCGATTATAGGGAACTTAACAAACTCACCATTAAAAATCGTTATCCCTTGCCACGAATCGACGACCTATTCGACCAACTTCAAGGCGCAACTTGCTTCTCCAAAATCGATCTTCGATCAGGTTATCATCAATTGCGTGTTCGCGAAGAAGACATTCCAAAAACCGCTTTCCGTACTCGATATGTTCATTTCAAATTTTTGGTTATGCCCTTCGGGTTAACAAATGCACCCGCGGTGTTTATGGACCTCATGAACCACGTTTGCAAACCATTCCTCGATAAATTCATTAGTCTTTATTGATGACATTCTCATCTTTTCCAAATCCAAAGCCGAACATGAGCATCATTTACGTTCCATTCTCGAACTTCTTAGAAACGAACGACTTTATGCCAAGTTCTCCAAATGCGAATTTTGGCTCGAGCAAGTTCAATTTTTGGGACATATCGTAAACAACAAAGGTATTCATGTTGATCCTGCTAAAATTGAGGCCGTTAAGGATTGGGAAACTCCAACTACTCCCACGGAAATTCGATCCTTCCTCGGTTTAGCCGGATATTATCGACGTTTCATTCGAAACTTTTCCAAGATTTCTTTGCCTCTTACCTCCCTCACTCATAAAGGAAAACCATTTGATTGGGGTTCGAAGCAAGAAAAAGCCTTTTGTACTCTCAAGGACATGCTATGCAATGCTCCCATTTTAACCCTTCCCGATGGAAACGACGATTTCGTGGTATTTTGCGATGCCTCTCATCAAGGTCTTGGTTGTGTCCTCATGCAACGAGGTCAAGTCATCGCTTACGCATCAAGGAAAATTAAGGTCAACGAGAAGAACTACACGACTCATGATCTCGAACTTCGTGCCGTTGTTTTCGCTTTCAAAATCTAGAGACATTACCTTTATGGTACGAAATGTGTGGTTTTTACCGATCATAAAATCCTTCAACACATTTTTGACCAAAAAGATCTCAATATGAGACAACGACGATGGGCCGAATTACTTAGTGATATTGCGAAATTCGTTACCATCCCGGTAAAGCGAATGTTGTCGCCGACGCCCTTAGTCGAAAGGTTAATGTTAAATCCGTTCTGCTTCTAAGCGTTGTCGTTCAAACCGATCTTCAAATTTGAATCTTGCAAGCTCAACGTACCTCCGTTAAAGAAGGTAACATGTACGACGAAATGTCATGTGGAGCCAAACTTCAACTCGAAACCAAACCCGGTGGTCTTTTGTACTTTCTCAATGGTTTGTGGGTTCCAAATCGCGATGACCTTCATACTTGTATACTCGACGAAGCTCACAATTCGTGGTATTCCGTTCATCCCGGTGCGGATAAGATGTATTTCGATCTTCGTGCTACCTTTTGGTGGCCGGGTATGAAAAAGGATGTAGCGTTATTCATATCTAAATGTCTTACATGCTCAAAAGTTAAAGCCGAACATCAAAGACCTTTTGGTCTACTCGAGCAACCACCGATCCCCGTTTGGAAATGGGAAGACATTGCTATGGACTTTATCACTAAATTACCCAACACCCAAAAGGGCAAAGATAGCATTTGGGTGATCATCGATCGTTTGACCAAATCTGCTCATTTCATTCTGATCCGCGAGAAGTATTCTGTCGAGCAGCTTGCTCAAATCTATGTCCGAGAAATCGTGTGCCGACAGGGTTTACCATTGACTATTATCTCTGACCGTGATGCTCGTTATACCTCTCATTTTTGGCGTTCACTTCAAGAAGCTTTGGGAACACGTCTCGATCTTAGCACTACTTATCATCCTCAAACGGACGGTCAATCCGAATGTACAATACAAACTCTCGAGGATATGCTACGAGCATGTGTTCTTGATTTCGGTGGGAATTGGGATTCTCACATTCCGTTCATTAAGTTTTCTTATAACAATAGCTACCATTCGAGCATTAAGATGGCTCCTTTCGAAGCTCTTTACGGTCGTAAATGTCGTTCTCCGATTAGTTAGAACGAAGTCGGTGAAGCTCAAATCACGGGACCCGAAATGGTTCAAGAAGCCACCGACGTTATTGATCGAATCCGTAAGAACCTCCTAGCCACTAGAAGTCGTCAAAAGAGTTACGCCGAAAAACGGCGAAAACCGATCGAATTTAATGTTGGCGATCTTGTCCTTCTAAAAGTATCTCCTTGGAAGGGGGTAGCCCGTTTCGGAAAGAAGGGTAAACTAGCTCCTCGTTTCGTTGGTCCTTTTAAAATCCTTGGGCGTGTTGGAAAAGTAGCTTATCGACTCGAACTACCGGAAGAACTTACCGGTGTTCATCCGACATTTCATGTTTCAAATCTTAAAAAGTGCTTAGCCGAGGGTAATCTCCATATACCTCTCGACAAAGTACATGTCGATGAGTCGATGGTCTTGGTTGAACGACCCGTTGAGATCATGGATCACAACGAGAAGAGAACCAAGCGTAGCCGTATTCGGTTAGTCAAAGTTCGATGGGAATCATGGTGCGGCGCGGAATTCACTTGGGAAAGAGAAGAAAAAATGAAAGAGAAGTATCCACGTTTGTTAACAGCATTGTCTTCGTCTTAATTTCGGGACAAAATTTCCTAAAGTAGGGGATACTGTGACATTCGTCAATTTCGGGTCTTGTTTGTATTCGTTTTTGTATTTGTTTATTATGTAAACCAACCCGATTTGTAAACCGAAGCTTATGTTATAATCAAAATGATGGATTTATATTACAATATTGTTTCATATTTGTTGGGTCTTGAAAACATCCTATTTTTATTTTTATTTATATTTATTTATTATTTTTTTTTGTTTTGTGTGTTTATCTTGATCCATTTTGCATGAAAACTCTTGTGTCTCACACCCATATTTGACCACCAACATTACCCCATATATACACCACCTTTCCTCTACATTTTCCCTTGCTACAACTCCAAAAAAAAAAACTCTCTCAAACATCAAAGATTCAAGGTTATCTTCTTAAGTGTTCTTGAAGGTTTTTAGTCTTTCATCTTAATTAGTTTATGTAGTCTTATTAATACTTGTTTATGGTTGTGCAACATATATATAATATACACCCCTTGTTTACCTTTGGTAGTTACTTCTCCGATTCCGGTCGGTGAGGTTTCGGACCTCATAAGGCAAGGCTTCATGGAGGACTTCGTGTACTTGATATATATACATCTATATAAATTGTTCATACATATTAATCTTGCTTATTTTAGTTTGTTGGTCATGTTTAAAGTTCCATGGTTACGGGTTTTTAAGAGTCTATGCTTCGGTTTAACCGTAAATAACTCTAAAACGTAAACCAAACTTTGTTACTAGTTTTGTTAAATAATTGTTTAAACATACTTATTGTTAGATCTAAGTTTCTAAAATCATTTTTACAAATTCTATGGTTATGGGTTTGTAGAATCTTACCTCGGTCTTAACCCGAAACACGATCCGAACCAAAAACCGAACTTTTGTTTAAAGACTTTATTGTTAACTTTTGGTATTTTTTTTATTTGTACATTATTATACAAGTTCTTTTGTGTTTGGACATGTGGAAACCATCTATGAACTTGTTGTGAGATGGAAACCGAACCAAACCGATTCTTACTCGCTTAAGACACACAAGTGTGTTTTTTTAGCCATCAAGACTTGTATATTTCTTTAAAAATAGTTACAAATTGATTTTTAAATATTTTCTTAAGTACTTGGAAATGTTGGATCCAACTTGATCTCATAACAAAGTTTGGACCGACAAAACCGAACACTCGCTTAACGTGCGTTGTTAGTTTTAAGACAATGGAACTACATACTTGGTTAAGTCTTATTAAATTTTATTGAGTTATCTCATAACATTCAATATTTTGGAAAGCTGACTTTGGGTTTGACCAATTATCAAGACCCGAACCGACAACCCGAACACTCGATAAAAAAAAAAACCGTTTTAGTATCTTTATTCCAAAGGGATTTGCATTCTTGCATTTACCACCCTTATTACTTTACATACGTTGAGTAAATATACTTAACATACGTTGAGTAAATATCAGGGTTAGATACTTTAACCCGGTTTCGAGCAAACTTACATTTTTAAAGGGTTATTATTATAAATTCTTAAATAGTTACATTTTAAAACCTTGAACTTTAATTATTTACATTTCTCAACATTTATTTTGTTTAAAGACCTTCAAGACAACCTTTCTAAATTAAAGACTTCTTTTCTTTTTAGGCATTGTGCGTTAAACTCGTCGTTCCGACAAATCTCCAAATTATCATCTTTCAAGTTTACTACTTGAAGGTGAGTACTTCATACCCCATTTTCCATCTTTTATTTTGAGGGTGACATTTCATACTTATTCAACAAAATGCTTTATATTTGAATCTTAAACCACAAACGTAGTTGTATACTTTACCTAAATAATTGCTCGATTTGGTGTTCTATGCTTATATGTCTATGTGTTTATCGCTTTTGGTTGGTGGAACTATAAAATCTTAGACTATTTGGCATCCCCTTATAGCAAGGTGTCGTTAACGTAATGCAATTAACGATAACTATAAAATCCTAGATTATTTGGCATCCCCTTATAGCTAGGTGTCGCTAATGTGTTTAGCGATATCTATTTATCCAAATTACCAAATTTATCGTTTCGTATGCAAGTTTTGTGGCTATCTTTATTATATACTAATATTATTAAACTTATGAATTGCTCACCAACCTTTGTGTTGAAAAACTTTATTTTATGAAATGTTGCAGGTTTACATCTTGGTTGATTTATGATTGTGAAGAAAACGACATCAAAGACCTTAGGATATTAGTAAAAATGAACAATATCAAATTTGCCATATTTTGTGATATCTTGTTTATGGTTATTTTATGGATAATTGTTATGTGACATTTTCGATGTTGTGAAATGGAATGAGTTTATTAAATACTGTCACTTTAATTAGTGTCATGTGCTTATGGACAATCGTTACACTTCGGCATGTTCCGCCGCCTTTGGTCGGGGTGTGACAATGGATGTTTGGATTGAAATGGTGGTTAAGTCTCGAAATTTGGATTTTTGTTGCTTTATTAAACGGTTTAATCAAATTATAATTGTTATATCTTATTGTTATATTCATATTTGTACCATTCTTTATGTTGTGTACTTATATGTTTTATAAATTCAATAAAAATAGTTTTATAGCACACAACTTATGTTACAACATCTGCATGTTTATGATTCATAGCTTACAACATATGATTTCAGTACATAATGAAGTTTTAATTAATATGTCATTTTTTATTTCGTTGTATAAGTTAGAAATATGTTTTAAATTATTATTTATCTATGTTTTTCTTTGTATGTTGGATTTTT